>NC_057732.1:37326990-37417304 GCF_004010195.1 Chiloscyllium plagiosum | reverse complement strand
TGAGCTACAGGGAGAGGCTGAACAAGCTGGGGCTATTTTCCCTGGGGCGTCGGAGGCTGAGGGGTGACCTTATAGAGGTTTACAAAATTATGAGGGGCATGGATAGGATAAATAGGCAAAGTCTTTTCCCTGGGGTCGGGGAATCCAGAACTAGAGGGCATAGGTTTAGGGTGAGAGGGGAAAGATATAAAAGCGACCTAAGGTGCAACTTTTTAACTCAGAGCGTGGTACATGTATGGAATGAGCTGCCAGAGGATGTGGTGGAGGCTGGTACAATTGCAACATTTAAGAGGCATTTGGATAGGTATATGAATAGGAAGGGTTGAGGGATATGGCAGGTGGGACTAGATTGGGTTGGGATATCTTGTCAGCATGGACAGGTTGGACTGAAGGGTCTGTTTCCATGCTGTACCTCTCTATGACTCTATGAATTCCTGGAACTGACACTCTGTCAATCACTGCCACTGTAACTTCCCCAGTCTTGAGTTGGCACTCCAACCTGATCTTACATCGGGGAACACTAAATTTCTGTCCATTTATCTCACATTTTACCACACTCTCTGGTAACGTATGAGAAAGAGTGCATATTTGCTCATCTCTTACACTCAGTGACTGGTTAGATCTTGTACCTCTCAAAATTATAACTTCTTGTCCTTCTCCCCCTGTTCTTTCTGAGTAAACTTAACCCACAGAGGTGAATTCTTTGTAGAGATCAGGTACTAACTCCATACCCAGCCCCTGCTTCGGCTGTGCACTCTGCTGTAGCTCCTCGGGTCTTCTTGGGGTCTCCTTTACTAACTTCACTAATGACACCGCCTTAGCTTCTTTTACCACAACTTTTCCCACAGTGCCTTTCTTTAACAACCAGCACTGTGACTTTGTGTCCAACTTTACCACAGTGGAAACACCTGAGACCTTCCACCTCCTTTCCACCCTCTTGGACTTCTTTTTTATCCTGTGGTAAATTCTTACCAGTGCTCTCTACTCTTGGTTTAGTAGTGTAGGATCTCCTTTTCTCCCAACTTCTATCCATCACAGGATGAAATTCTGGCCGGAAGCTTGTCTTATACACCAGCATGTATTCATCTGCTAATTCTGCTGCCCTTTTCACTTCCTTAATTCTCTGTTCCTCCATGTGAATTCTTACCATCTCTGGAAGTGAGTTTTTAAACTCCTCCAGCAGAATAATCTCTCTTAGAGCCTCAAATGTCCAATCTATTTTCAAAGCACACACCCATCGATCAAAATGACTATGTTTAGTTCTTTCAAACTCAACATAAGTCTGACCTGGTTCTTTCTTTGTGTTTCTGAACCGCTGTCTGTACACTTCTGGTACCAATTCATAAGCACTTAAAATAGCCTGTTTAACCTTTTCATAGTCTCTTGACACCTCATCTGACAGTGTGACAAATACCTCACTAACTCTGCCTACCAGTTTGGTCTGAACTAGCATTACCCATAAATCCTTGCACCACTCCATCTGCCAATTTTTCAAATGAAATAAAGAAGTCTTCAACACCTTTCTCATCAAAATGGAGCAGAGTTTTGACATATATATATCACCACCTTCTCTCTTTTTTAATAAATATTTTTATGACAGACCTTTTAAAATCTTTTACAAAACATCTATATACAAAAAAAAATAAAAAAACAGAAACGTAGAGGCAGGTCAACAAAGTCATAATGCAATACTATTAGTAATGAATGGCCTACTATTCTACCAGAACTAACATATCTACTTAAACTAAACTACAAACATATTAAATAAATACTAACTTAAACTAAATTCAATTAACTTAAAATTAAATTATATCTCACTACTTTATTCTATTTCACTCATCACACCCCCACTGAGGCTCCTATTCCTAGGAGCACCAGCTATTGTACCACAGCCCTAATTAGTATTGTTGATAAGTCTGCATCAATATAATTTTAAAAGGGCCGCCACGCCTTGTCAAACTCTCCGTTTTGTGGTGCGCTATATTTGTGAGGTAGTCTTGGTGGAGATGCTCCATCCCCAGCCTACACCACCCCATAAGACCTGGTGGTTTTTCTGTCATCCAATTCACTAGAGTGTTCTTCCTCACACAATGGGTAAGGATGTTACACAATCTTTTCCTGTGTTCCCCCAGAGAGGGCAAATTTGGCAACCCCAAATGAAGAAATACCGGATCCATGTTAATTTCAATCCTCAGGATGTCCTTTAGCTCTCTTACTATAGCACTCCAGTATCTATGGATCTTACAACAATACCCGTAGCAGTGTGTGAGAGTACCTATCCTAATGTTACATTTGGGACACCCTGATGACGTTTCTCTGTTAAATTTAGCTAGCCTCTCTGGTGCCATATGAGCCCTGTGTAAGATCTTCAATTGCAGATCTGTGTTCTGTTACATACTGAAATTTTCCTTATATCTTCCCATATCTCTGATGAAATATCCTTTCCTAACTCTCGATTTCACGTCCTACAGAGTCCCTCCACGTCTCCTAAGGCATGTCCTTTGTGTAAATGATATAAAGTATTGACTGAAAGAGCACTCATACACTAGAGTACTCTTTTCTCCATGTCTGATTGTACCACTGAGCCAGGAGCGTGGTCTTCCTCTGTATATAATTGCTTATCTGAAAAGGTCCCGATTAGACAATCCATATTTCTGGCTTAACTGACTAATTGACATCAAGACCACCCCTTGAACAAATATCCCAGGCATGAGATTCCTTTATTTTCCCATAACTTAAAGCCGGAGTCCATTGCCCCAGGTTTAAATCCTTGGGCTCCCATCAGCTGAGTAAATGGCGAAGTCTTAGTCCAATTGCCCTCGTCTTGCCTCATTATCCTCCAGGCTTTCACCATATTTAAAATGACTGGATTCTTACACTGCTCGGCCATGGATCTCTACTTATCCATAAATAATAAATTAACTAGTGGGCATCTCAACTGCAAGGCTTCAACGTCAACCAAATCGACTCCGAATTCCCCTCCGTACCCAGTCAACAACATATGCTAACATGGCGCTTATTAGATATCTCTTCAAATCTGGAAGATCCGTCGCTCCCTCACTCTGCGAAAGCTGCAATTTAGTGACTTTTTTAAAATTTTACTTACTATCGAAAAAAAAAATTAGATTAGATTACTTACAGTGTGGAAACAGGCATTTCGGCCCAACAAGTCCACACCGACCCTCCGAAGAGCAACCCACCCAGACCCATTACCCTACATTTACCCCTTCACCTAACACTACGGGCAATTTAACATGGCCAATTCACCTAACCTGCACATTTTTGGACTGTGGGAGGAAACCGGAGCACCCGGAGGAAACCCATGCAGACACGGGGAGAATGTGCAAATTCCACACAGACAGTTGCCAGAGGTGGGAATTGAACCCAAGTGAGGCAGCAGTATTAACTACTGTGCCTGTGACACCAAACACAGAGGAACCTCGATTATCCAAACGAGATGAGCAGGCACTGTTTCGTTCGGATAATTGATTATTCGTTTAATTGATTTCCTCTGGGGCTTGGAGTTTTCTGTGAAGTCTGCTCTCCGTTCAGTAGACTAGGCAGCAGCACAGCGCGCACACCCCGTCCCCAACCCTGTCCACTCCCACCCTGCCTGCCCCCAACCCTGTTTTCTCCCACCCCGCCCCAACCCTTCTGACCAATATAACTCTGCGAAGTATTCCCTAAATCTAACACTGACCTTCTTCAACTCATGGATAATCATGCCAGCCTTCTCCCTAACAGACATAATAGATTGGGAAGCATTTTCCCTCCTAGTCAAGTATGCCAGATATCTACTTGGCTTATCTCCAAATTCAAACAGTCCCTGCTTAGCAAAGGAGACCTCTTTTTTAGCTACTTGCTGCAGCTTAACCAATGACGACCTATTATACTATGTTTTCTCAGCTATCTTCAGCCGGGCCTCCAGCATCTGTTCTTCCTTCTGCCTCCTTCTAGTCAGGATACAAAATGATCAGACCTCGTAATTATGCCTTAGTGACCTCCCAAAGTATTGCCGGATTACTGGCCATACCTGAGTTGATATCCAAGAAGGCTCTGAACTCTCTTCTGATGTACTCAACAGATTTGCTATCCCCTAACAGAAATGGGTCCTTGCACCAGTACCATGCATCCATCCACTACCCTTGTATTCTAAATACACTGGCGCATGATCCGTGATGACTGTTTCCCCAATTTTGCACGCTAATGTACTGTCCAAACCGTCAGTTGGCATAAAAAACATGTCAGTTCGCGTAATGCACTTGTGTGGGTTGGAGTAGAAAGTAAAGTCTATTCCATTAGGGTGGAGATGCCTCCACACATCCACTAGTCTCAACTCTTCACACATATCCACCAAGTGCTTAGACTGCGCAGGCGTACCTGCCAGGCCTCTTGGCACCCTGTCAATCTCGGGATCTATTAGGCGATTAAAATCCCCTCCTACGATCATGTGGCGCACCCCAAGATTCAATAATTTAGCCACTGCATCAATTAGAAATTTAAGAGGGTGCACCAGGGGACAATATACATTCAAGACACCATACTCTTCTCCATGTATTAGAGCTTTAAGAATGATAAACTGTCCATGTTCATCTTTAATTTGCTCCGTTACCTGGAAAGGGAGGTTCCTTCTTACCGGTATAGCCACTCCTCTACTCTTAGAGCTAAAGGAGGAGAAGAATATCCTGTCATAATCCCCCTGCTGCAATTTCAGATATTCCTTATTAGTTAGATGCATCTCTTGCATTAGGACGATGCCCACCCTTTCCTTCCTTAGAAAACCACTTTTTTCTTTTAAGGGGGAATGGCTCCCTTTTATATTCCAGATCCACCACCTGAGCAAAATCACGAGCCATGATCATCCAGGGTAGCCTGTGGTTTCCCAAGAGGAGGAAGTTTATCTGAGGTATGATGAGCGATAAAGACATTAACTCTATAAAGTCTAAAAACTACTTCTATAAAAACTACTACAACTAAAAAACTAATCACTATATTTAAATGAAGCAAACACTCAAATAACTCCCAATTCACTAGAGATCTTCCCCCTTGCCCGTAGGAGGCACTCCTCCCAATCCTTGCTACCATCTTAACTCCCTCTAGCTGAGGCTGTATCCAAGCCCCAGCCAATTCACAAATGAGGAAAACCTGTTATTTACATTCTGAAAGTTAACAATGGATGCCCATCTCCCCCTCCACTCATCTTAACCACAGATCTAGCCACCCCCCAATACAAAATCAAAAGGACAGCAGTAAAAAAAAGGGACCCTAGATAATACTGAAGTGACTGATACATAAAATAAAACCGGTTTTACATCAAGGCAGTACGTATAAAGTCAATAACCACAAAAAAAGGGGAGAGAGAAGAGAAAAGAAGGGGCAATAAAAAATAACCCATACCATTGTCCGCAACAATGCCTACCCCCCCCATCCTGACTCAAATCCTTTAATTCAAAGAATTCACAAAGTCTTTCATCTTTTCTGTGGAGTCAAAGTTACTATCGTCCCCCCAACGCAACACAGCCAAGTACCTAAGGAGTATTGAATGTTCAGGTTCCTTAAGTTCATCAAATCAAGAGCTGCAGTAGGACCGTGTGAGGGCACGGGTCTGACCCGGACCTGCGCTTTGCGATCTGGTGGGCTCACTCCACACTTCCGACTCCAAATCCAGCCCCAGGAACTACGGGAGCCACACCTCCAGGAAGCCAACAAGGTCGTCACCTTCCTTATGTTCTGGAAGACCCTTGAGCCGTACGTTTTTTTCTTCTATTTTTGTTTTCCAGGACTTCTTCCTAAAGGACCCGAACTTGGTCTTCCAGCGTTCAGATCCTTCCTCCCGAGACCTCCATCACGATCTCCGATGCTGCGGTCCCCTCCTCCACTGCCTCCATTCTTCAGTCCAGTAGCTGGATTTCATGCTCATGCTTCTACTGCCACTTGAATCCACTCTCGGAGTTTGGCAAACTCAGAGAGTATATGCTGCTGAACTATTAGATCCAAAGGGGCCGCCCCAGAATTTAAGCACTGGCTGCAGGCATCCCCGATGTAGTAGGGGAGTGCCCTGTCTGCAGTACTCCTTTATTCGATTTCATTCTGGCCTTAAAGCTGTCACAGACAATTTCAGCAGCTCCAGATGATCAACAAGTTTAAGTAAGCACTTTTTTTCTCCTGGGGATGGTTGGTGAGGTGGGGGGTGGTGGTGGTAAAGGTCCACTTTGCCTGGGGATATGACACGGAGCCCAGCACAGCAGACCACTCAGAACGCCACCATCTTGGATCTCACGACCTTCTGTTTTAATTTCCATCTTGTTAACTTGACTTTGCTGACTAAGTCGCAACTTCTCAAATTCAAATTCCCTCTCTCTTCCTCTCGTTTCTCTCTCCCTTTGTTTCTCCCTTTCTTTTCTCTTTCTCTTTGCTCAGCCAAGAACTTTCTCTCTCTCTCTTTTTCCTCTCTCTCTCTCTTTGTTTATTTTCTGACTCCATTTTTCTCAATTGTAATTTAAGTTTTTCTACCTCTACTGCACTTGCCTGTTTCTCGGATACACCTAAGTGTCTGAGTAAGTCCTTTTCAGCTTTACTTTTGTCCTTGGTTAAGCCCAAATCTAACTTATTCGCTAATTTTAAAAGCATGGCCTTTTTCTTTCCTTCTAAACTTTCTTGGCAAATTTGAGAATAATCTTCAAATCCCACAACCTTTTCAGCAATTTTTAGAGCTATTTCTCTCACTTTTAATTTAATCAACCACAAGTCACCGAAATTAAACAAATTGTCTCACCTACGTTTTATTTAAAGATCTAGGACATTAACCTGCAAGTGTTTAAATCTGCTGGGAATTTTTGTACCCCAAATCTATTCAAATCTGTCTCAACCAGTTCAAATTACAGAACCCAAACCCCCAAATCTGTTACGACACCGGGTAAATCTTCCTGCTTAATTTAAACCAGCAAAACAGAAAAGATTTATCCCGTGCAGTAATCTGTGAAAGTTCGAGAGGCCAAGAACTATTTAAAGTAAAAATTAACAACTTTATTTCTTGAAGTATATTAGAGAAGAATTAACTCACAACTAATTACACCTCTTTTACCTAACCTATCTTTACCTTCCCTTCTGTAATACTAGTCCGAAAATACTCCCAATTAAGATTTACAGAAAGATTCAAATTTTGAAACCAGCCAGCAGCTGAATCTTTTCTTTTCCTTTGTCAGTAAATTGGCTCTCCAGGTCAGTGTTGTGTTTTTTTCTGTGCAAACTCCTTCTCTAGACAGGTACCTCTCAGAGAGTTCTGACTAACAGTCTATAGCTGTTGGTCTAGTGGCAGTTGTCCTCCCAAATGTTCAATTTTCCCTGGTCTTATACCCCAAAGCATCGGATTGTGTCATTGGTTTTTAAGATTGTCAATATACTCAATTCAAACTTGACAAGGCTGGGGTGGGGGAGGGGAGTGAATGGATTAAGCTGAGAGAGAATGGAGAAGGCTGGGGAGAGGGAGGGGAGAAAATGGACAAGGCAGGGTGAGGGAGAGAATGGACAGGGCTGGGGTGGGGAGGAGAGAAAATGGACAAGGCAGGGGGTGAGGGCGAGAATGGACAAGGCTGGGATGGGGGAAGAGGTTAAAATGGACAAGGCAGGGGTGGGGGAGGGGAACAAATAGACAAAGCAGGGGGTGAGGGAAGAGAATGGACAAGGCTGATTGGAATTTGATACATTTTCGGTATATAATTTAAACTGATTGGCTGAATTGGAATCTGTTTTGTTGTTTCCAGGCAACTAACTACCTCAGTAGCTGGAGCACATGTTACATTGTGTCTTATTGAGAACACTTGGTGCTGTCATTGCCACATCGTCACAACAATAAAGTAAGCTCTATTTTTCAGTATATACGCAGCTTGCTACAGGGTGATGCTTACACATGCGCCAGTGAATGAGATTTATTGAAAAGTGTCAACATGCAGGTCTTAAGCTTTGGAAACATGTCTGCAGCTTTTTTAGTTTGAATACACTTTCAGACTCTAATTGTACTTTTGAATATATAGTTTTAACTATTTTTATTCTTAAAGACTGGGCAGGATGGAAGAGATCTGATGGGGAAAATACATTAGGAGTAGATCAGATGGGGCACTTTCTTCCCACCTTGTGGACCCAATCATCCCCCCAGTCCCATCTATTCTCTCTCTCTCTCCAGCCATTCCTCCAGCATGTTCTCTTTATCTCCCAGTGCCCCCAACATTGCTTTTTCCTTTTGGCCCCATTTGATTCCAGTTTCAAGCCTGTGCCTTTCCTGTGCAGACATTGGGCTGGGGGGTGAAGAGAGAGACAGAACGAGTGGGAGCCATTCTTCCCCCCCCAAACCTTGTCCATTCTCTCCCTCCACCCCACCAATCCCCAGCCTTGTCCATTCTCACGGCCTCCCCAGCTTTGTCCATTCTCCTTCCTCCCTCCCCAGCCTTGTCCTTTCTCTCCCCTCCCCCACCCAACATTATCTGCCCCCACCCAGCTTTGTCCATTCTCTCCCCTCCCCACAGCCTTGTCCATTCTCTCCCCGCCTCCAGCCTTATCCATTCTCTCCCCTGCAGTCCCATTCAATTCCTATTTCAAGTACATCCCTGTCTGTGCACATGTGCAGTGTAGACTTCGACACATGACGCAACAAAGTACAGGGCTTGGAAAGGTTCTTCTGCATATTACAACGTGAGTGCATATGTTCAGTCACCTCAAAGTTCTAGCGTTACCAAACACTGCCTTTTCACTCTGCATCAGGTCTGTGATCTCACTGTAAAAGTGATGCACCCCCTGACAACTATTATGACATCTCCATCTGCTGTTGTCTCATTAATTAAGTCATTCTGGATGTCACATGGCTTTAACTGATATACAATTGGTCCCAGTTGGATTTAGCTTGATCTAATCACAAGGGCTTTGATTCCTAGTGTCTGCAATCCTTGCAATTGCAAGCCTCAGCTGTCAATTACAGAAGTGACAGCAGAGTTAAAATGGAATCCTTTGTGCAGAAACAGTTCAACAGGTGCACGACAGAAGTGTAGTAACTTGGAAAGACAATTGGCCTGAGAATCACAGGGAGAGGAAAGTAGTCATGATGAATCAATCGACACAACACAGAGACGATTTCTTCATGGGTATAACACAAGCCATTGATTCTGGCCCTGGATCTACAAGACCCAGCCCTGCACAGCTTGGGGTGGAAGGTGGATCTTTACACAGGCTCCTGCGATCCCGGGAATACAATCTTTTTGCTCAGTCTGCCGTCTTTGAAAGTGATTTTATTCAGGTACAAACATTCAGACAAGAATTTGTAAAGTGAAACTGTTTACATGAAACATGTGAAAGGTCATTGATGAAAAGCCATCAAACTAGAAGGTTAACTCTGTTTCTCCCTCCACTTCCTTTCTTACAGGCCTGATACTGTAAAATCTGCTGAGTATTTCAAAACGTTATGTTTTCATTTCAGATTTCAGCATTCATTGTATTTTGTTCTTGGACACTAAATAGGTTCAGCACAGGATCAGCAGGTAGGACTTTCATCTCTCAATCAAAAGATTGTCTTCAAATCCATCTTGAGTGCAAAGTTTAGACAGATTCTCAGTGCAATGTAAAGGGAGTTAGAGGTCCTATTCTTTGAGGTGAGAATCAAGCTGAGATCCTATCTGTTCTCTTTGGAGAACATAAAACATCACACTATTCTGAATGCGAATGGGGAAGGGGTTGTATTGTTGATATTTATCTCCTTACTAAAAGCTACACAACTAAAAAGAATAGTTTTTATCATTCTGCTAATTTTGGTATAATATTTTCTACATTTGCCATAGCTTTAAAGTACTTTATTGGATTTATTGTGTCTGATATAAATACAAGTTCTTTCTTCTTAAAGAAAATTGAATGTCTTTCATTCCACCTTCGGCCAGTATCAAACAATCAGCCAATTTAACAAATCTGTCCCTCCATACTCCCAAAATCAAGGTCCAGACTAACTGTTTTACATGGAGTAAAACTTTCTAGTCAAACACTTCCTAAACAAATACAGCACTGGGTTGAAATGAAGTAAAGCTACATCAATGCTATTCTATCAATCAAGGTACAGCATTCGTTAAGTAAAGATTAAAACTCTGTCCCAGGGCAAATATGGAATGGATTGTGTAAATGGCCCCATTAAATATTTACCACTTGATACTGGAAGTAAAGCCCTAGGAAAGGAAGGTAGAAGGTAAAGATCTGATAGAATGATGGCACTTTGACAATTTAAAATTTGGTTCAAATCCAGGTGACCAGACGAGGAAATCTGGTGGACATCCACAATATCCCAACTCTCTTGACTCTGGGAATAACAGCCTCCGTCCCATTCTTACCCCTCCCAAATATCTTGATCATTGCCAGCAGAGATAGTGAATCCAAAGGAAAAGAGGGAGAAGAAGGATGCATGAAGATAACGAGGTGACAGTGATATGTATATTATTCCCAAACTAATAGCCAGCTCTCAAATGTGAATTGGGCCAAAAGCTCTGTTTCCATGCTCTATGATTCTAATTAGTGACTGGATTACTGAGAGTAGAACTGAGCTATATGGATTATCAAGGTTGTGGATCTAATTCTCAACAAAGAATAAGGCTACAAAGTGGGACAAAGCAGTCAGATTCTTTCTGCTAATCACTAATTTTTCCTGAAAAGTTTAAGTGCGACACTGTTGATATGTGTTTTACTATGACTGGAACATAGAAATTACCATTGCCAACATGGGCACTGGATGCTCTTGTTTGTTTATACGAACATGGAAATTAATTTATCAATGGAAAGAAATATAAGAACAGGAATAGGCATTCAGTTTCTGAATGTAATGCTGTTTAATTAGATCATGGCTGATCTGTATCTCAAATCCATTCACTCACCTTGGTCTGTAACTTTTAATACCACGACCTAACAAGAATCTACAAACCGCAGTTTTTGACACGTTTGAATTGATTTCTGACTTGACCTTTTGGAGACAGGTTTCCAGATTTTCATCTCAGTTTCCAATGGGTTACTCTTCCATTAAAATTGAGGGAATGAATGACACCAAACTGATGTACATCCTTGGCAAATATATCAGAGTCTAACAAATACGGGAAAACAATCTTTCAAACTTCAGTGTGCCCCTTGAACATACTATTGACTCTGCTCTGCAACCTTGGGACAAAAATATTTTAAATAATAGATAGCAGCCACATTAGTTTGACATAAGAAGTATGCATAGTCACTGAAATCTTGGCGTAGCATCTAGACACAGAAAACAAAGTTTCCAATTTGTTTTTCATTTTTCTCTAAATATGGAAGCTTGATCATTTATATAGCTCAATTCTGCAGAGTATTTTACTTCCACAACTGAATAAAGAACAGAAAGGCATGTACATGTACAGGTAATCCCATACAGACAGACTGTTCAGCACAGGAACATTTTTTGTTCTCAGCAGACATAGTCTGGGCTGATTAACGTGCCGTTCAGCAAAATGTCTTGGGTAGCCCAAAAACTCCAGACATCCACATGGTACAGCCCAATAATATATCTGAACTGTTGATTTACCTCATCATCTCTCCTAAGATTTCCAACTACAGTGTCCAACTACAATATGGAATCTGCCCTTCTGTTTGAATTGACAAAACAAAAATAAAGTAAATTGAAGTGAAAAGGTTTCAGAAGGATGATTTTGGAAAGAGCTCCTTGTTATTTGTTTTCTTTGAAAGGATGCTTCCCATGAAACTGGTGCGATTGAGTGTCCACGAAAAGGTCAATAGATGTTTGAAGCTGGTCCTGGCTAATCGAAGCACTTTTTACCTCCAACTCCAAGACAAGCACTCCAACCATGTCTTCAAGCTCTGGGAAGAACTAATTCACATCATTTATGCTGGGCTGTCTATAACATTCAAAGATACCAGTGTTAACCTCCCCCAGACCTCCATGTGTGACTCAAGGAGCTCCTCAACCTCAGTCATCAGTTCTGAGAAATTCACCTACGAAGCTCAGAAATCCTGCCGGAATATTCCCATCAAGAGTAATGCCACAGCAAATCCTAAAATAGGATTTTGGAAAAGAAACCAGCTCTTGGTTGGGAAAGAGATTTGGGATGGCTCTGATGATGTTCACAGTACTGAATCTTCTGGAAGCACCCTCAGATTGCAGCCAATTTATGGAAAGAGCCACATTAAAGTCGTCAGGAAAGACTGGTAAGGAAACTTTAGAATAAAATTTTCTAGTAGATGTTGGAATGTAGAAAGCCCAAGACAAAATAAACAATGCCAATGATCTGACAAAACTAGTCATGACAGTAGATGAGCAAATGATTGTGCCACCTAGTTTGTGTAGTGTTTGTTATAGATCAGGCCTAGAAGATACCTTTCTAGGTATATTGGAGTCATTCATTCCCTTAGGTGGTCTAAGCACCTTATTGTTATGACATACACCTAGATAGCAATGGTCTGAAGTTTATAACAAGACTATCAAATATGAGCTAGATGCTTACATAGTTTGCAGTTGAACCTCAAATCTTCAAGCTCTATAAAGCCACATCAAATTTACATGACTTGATAATTTAAAATGTTAGTGGTTTTATTTCACCATAATTTTAAATTTACAGAGTAGTAAGTATTATAGGTAATTTATCATAATTTAAACAATTTAAGAGTATTGTATGCCGTTTTGGAAAATTTAGGGAGTGATGGATTCTCAGGGGAATGTAGCACAAACAGCCAAGTTTCTGGTATTGAGACTGGATCTATTGCAATGAGGGGTACATCGGGTTCCAAGAGATTGATTGATTGTGTTAGGGGACTCTCTAGCTCGAGGCACAGACAGACTTTTCCATGGCCAGCAGTGAAAAATCAGAATGGTGTGTTGCTTCCCTGGTGCCAGGATCAAGGATGTCTCCGAGAGGGTGCAGAATGTTCTCAAGAGGGATAGGGCCCAGCAGGAGGTCATTGTACACATTGGTTCCAATGACATAGGAAAGGAAAAGGATGAGATTCTGAAGGGAGAATATAGAGAGTTAGGCAGGAATTTAAAAAGGGGGTCCTCGAGAGTAGTAATATCTGGATTACTCCTGGTGCTATAAGCTAGTGAGGGTAAGAATTAGAGGATAGACTGATGAAGCCATGGCTGAGATGCTGGTATATGGGAGAAGGTTTCATATTTTTGGATCATTGGAAACTCTTCTGGGGTAGAAGTGACCTGTACAAGAAGGATGAATTGAATCTACATTGGAAGGGGACTAATATACTGGCAGGAAGATTTCCTAGAGCTGCTCTAGAGAATTTAAACTAATAAGATGGAGGGATGGGACCCAGGGAGATTGTGAGGAAAGAGATCAATCTGAGACTGGTACAGTTGGGTACAGTAGTGAGTCAAACAGTCAGGACAGGCAGGGACAAAGCGGAGACCAAAGTAGGACTGATAAATTAAACTGCATTTATTTCAATGGAAGAGGACGAATAGGGAAGGCAAATGAACTCAGCGCATGGGTAGGCACATGGGACTGGGATATCACAGCAATTACAGAAATGTGGCTCAGGGATGGACAGGACTGGCAGCTTAATGTTTCAGGATACAAATGCTACAGGAAGGACAGGAGGGAGCAAGAGAGGAGAGGGAGTGGTGTTTTTGATAGGGACAGCATTACAGCTGTACTGAGGGAGGATATTCCCAGAAATACATCCATGGAAGTTATTTGGGTGAAACTGAGAAATAAGAAAGGGTTGATCACTTTAGTCAGAGGAAAATTGAGAAACAAATTTGTAAGGAGATCTCGGTTATCTGTAAGAATAATAGGGTGGTTATGGTAGGAATTTTAACTTTAACTTTCCAAACATAGACTGGGAATACCATAATGTTAAGGGTTTAGTTGGAGAGGAATTTAAGTGTATACAAGAAAATTTTCTGACTCAGTATACCTACTAGAGAAGGTGCAAAACTTGTCCTACTCTTGGGAAATAAGGCAGGGCAGGTGACTGAGGTGTCAGGGGGGCCAGAGACCATAATTCTATTAGTTTTAAAATACTGATGGAAAAGGATAGAAATGATCTAAAAGTTGAAGTTCGAAATTGGAGGAAGGCTAATTTTGATGGTAAGAGGCAAGAACTTTCAAAAGCTGTTTGGGGGCAGATGTTTGCAGGTAAAGGGACGGCTGGAAAATGGGAAGCCTTCAAAAATGAGATAATGAGAATCCAGAGACCGTTTATTCCTGTTAAGGTAAAAGGAAGGGCTGGTAGGTGTAGGGAACGTTGGATGACTAAAGAAATTGAGCATTTGGTTAAGAAAAAGAAGGAAGCATATGTCAGGTATAGACAGGATAGATCAAATGAATCCTGAGAATATAAAGACAGTAGGAATATACACAAGATGGATATCAAGAGGGGAAAATAGCTTTGGCAAATAGAATTAAGAAGAATCCAAAGGGTTTTTACAAATCCATTAAGGACAAAAAGCAACTAGGGAGAGAATAGGGCCCCTCAAAGATCAACAAGGCAGCCTTTGTGTGGAGCCGTAGGAGGTGGGGGGAGTTACTAAATGAGTATTTTGCATCAGCGTTTACTGTGGGAAAAGTAAATGGAAGATACAGAATGCAGGGAAATAGGTGGTGACATCTTGAAAAATGTGCATATTATAGGGGAGGAAGTGCTGGATATCTTGAAACGCATAAAAGTTGATAAATCCCCAGGATCTGATCAGGTGTACTCTAGAACTCTGTGGGAAGCTAGGGAAATGATTGCTGGGCCTCTTGCTGAGATAATTGTATCGATAGTCATAGGTGAGGTGCCGGAAGACTGGAGGTTGGCTAATTTGGTGCCATTATTTAAGAAAGGTGGTAAGGACAAGCCGTGGAACTATAGACCGGTGAGCCTGACGTCGTGGTGGGCAAGTTGCTGGAGGGAATCCTGAGGGACAGGATATACAGGTATTTGGAAAGGCAAGGACTGATTAGGGATAGTCAACATGGCTTTGTGCGTGGGAAATCATAACTCAAAAAATTGACAAAGAGGATTGAGGAGGACAGAGCAGTAGACGTGATTTATATGGACTTCAGTAAGGCATTCAACAGTGGGAGACTGGTTAGCAGGGTTAGATGTCATGGAATACAGGGAGAACTAGCCATTTGGATACAGAACTGGCTCAAAAGTAGAAGACAGAGGGAGGTGGTGGAGGGTTAATTTTCAGACTGGAGGCTGTGACCAGTGGAGTGCCACAAGGATCAGAGCTGGGTCCACTACTTTTCATCATTTATATAAATGATTTGGATGTGAGCATAAGAGGTACAGTTAGTAAGTTTGCAGATGGCACCAAAATTGGAGGTGTAGTGGACAGCGAAGAAAGTTACCTCAGATTACGATGGGATCTTGATCAGATGGGCCAATGGCTGAGGAGTGGATGGAGTTTAATTCAGATAAATGCGAGGTGCTGCATTTTGGGAAAGCAAATCTTAGCAGGACTTATACACTTAATGGTAAGGCCCTAGGGAGTGTTGCTGAACAAAGAGACCTTGGCGTGCAGGTTCTACCTCGTCATAGGTCGATAGGATAGTGAAGAAGGCGTTTGGTATGCTTTCCTTTATTGGACAGAGTATTGAGTACAGAAGTTGGAAGGTAATATTGTAGCTGTACAGGACTTTGATTAGGCCAGTTTTGGAATATTGCATGCAATTCTGGTCTCCTTCCTATTGGAAGGATGTTGTGAAACCTGAAAGGGTTCAGAAAAGATTTATAAAGATGTTGCCAGGGTTGGAGGATTTGAGCTACAGGGAGAGGTTGAATAGGCTGGGGCTGTTTTCCCTGGAGCGTCAGAGACTGAGGCGTGACCTTTATAGAGGCTTATAAAATCACAGGGTCATGGATAGGATAAATATCCTAGAGGGCATAGGTTTCGGGTGAGATGGACAAGATATAAAAGAGACCTAAGGGGCAACTTTTTCATGTAGAGGGTGGTACGTGTATGGAATGAGCTGCCAGAGGAAGTGGTGGAGGCTAGTACAATTGCAACATTTAAAAGGCATATATGATGGATATATGAATAGGAAGGGTTTGGAGGGATATGGACCAGGTGCTGGCAGATGGGACTAGATTGGGTTGGGATATCTGGTCGGCGTGGAGAGTTTGGACCGAAAGGTCTGTTTCCATGCTGTACATCTCTATGACTCTAAGTGGGACTAGATTAGGTTGGGATGTCTTGTTGGCATGGACGAGTTGGACTGAAGGGTTTGTTTCCATGCTGTACATCTCTGACTCTGAGTAATCCTTCCTTTTCATTTCCTTCATAGTCTGCCTTGTACTTAAACCCTATTGCACACATGCTAACCTGCTGCTTACCTTTATATTTACCATCATACATCCTGAGTCACTAGTTTAAAGTCCTAGTGACCCCTCCATTTATCCTTTTCACTAGAAGACTGGTTCCACATCGGTTCAAGGGAAGATCATCCCATCGGAACAGACCCCTCCTGTTTCAAAACTGATGCCAATGCCCCATGAAATAGAACCCTTCTTTCCCACACCACTTCCTTAGTCATATGTTTACTTCCCTAATTTTCTTATCCTTAAGCCCATTTGCATGTGATTTGAGTCGTAATCTGGAGATTATAACCCTTGGGGCCCTGTTCTTTAATTTCGTTCCTAGTGCTTGATAATCCACAAATAGGACAACCTTCCTAACCTTGCCAATGTTGTTTGTCCCAATGTGGACTGCAACAACTGGATCCTCCCCCTCCTGCTCCAATATCCTTTCAGGCCAGAGATGTCCTGCACCTTGGCACCAGACAGGCAACACACCAGATCATCTGTTTCTCTAGTTATTCCAGTTGGTGGATGTTGTAGATTTGCAAAAAGCTGCCAAAGGAGATTTGGTGGGTTGCTGCAGCGCTTCTATGGATGGTATACACTGCTGTCCCTATTGCAAATGTTTACCGTCATAGTTAGTTTGTTGAGCAAATGCGTTGATTTGACCTGGTTGGTGCAAAGCTTTTAAAACTTTCTTGTTTGTTGTTAGAGCTGTACTTATCCAGACAAGTGGGAAATATTCCATTATTCTCCTAACTAATGCACTCTAGATAATGGATAATGCTTTTGTGGGAGGTGTGTGAGTGTGTTGTCGTATTTAATTGCTGATCCAAATGAGCTTCTGCTGAATTTTAACTCCCACAATTTGGATGCTGGGGTATTCAGTCAGACTTGGTCAAAATCAAGTTGCAGCTTCTTTCCTGTTGAAGATGGGTCATTGCCTGGAACTTAGCTGATGCATTTTTTTTCTTGTCACTTATTAGTCGACGTCTGAATATTTTCTAGGTTTGCTGCATGCAGGTGTAGATTGCTTGCGGATCTGAGGAGTTACAAATCATATTGAGCACTCTGCAACAAACAATGAATATCTAATTTCTTTTAATATTATGATGGAAGAATAGTCATGAACAATCAACTGATGATGGTTGAGTCTAAGACACTAACCTCATGAGACTTTGCATGTGATGTCTGGCCTCCAACAACCATAATGATCCTTTTGAGTTGAGTATGACCTCAAACATTGGAGAATATGGTCTCCCCTCCTCCCAGAAACCTGATTCCCATTGATTTCAATTCCTATGGATCTTTGATGCCATATTCAATCAAATGCTGCCTTCATTCAAAGGCATTAATTCTCATCTCTCCTCTGGAATTCAGTTCTTTTGTCCACATTTGGACCAATTCTCTGAGGTTTGGAGCCAAGTGTTGCGAGTAGAACCCAAACTAAGCATGGGGTGAGCAGATTATTGCTTTGATGGGTTATTGCCATTTGATAGGTTTCATTGACAGCACTATCATTTTACCAATGGTAGACAGGGATTGGGAAGGCACAGTTATGGCAAGGTTAGATTTTTCCTGGGCTTTTTTTGTGGATAAATTTTACATGGGCAATTTTCCACACTGTCAGGTGGACACCAGTGTCTTGAATGTATTGGAACACTTTGATGTGTAGCTGGTTATGGAGAACACTTTAGTACTAGAATCAGGAATTTGAGAGGCCACATAGCACTTGGTATATCCTAAGCCTTCACTCATTTGAATTTTTTTTAGAAGTTAGAATCCTTACAGTGTGGAAACAGGCCAATTGGCCCAATAAGTCCACACTAACCCTCTGAAGAGTATCACACCCAGACCCATACCCCTACACTATACCTGGAACCTTCTTTTTTTTTCCCCAAGGCTAATACACCCAACCTACATATCACTGAATGCTTATGGGCATTTAGCATGGCCAGTCCACCTAATTTGCATATCTTTGATATCGTATGGAGTTTTAAAAAATTCATTCATAGGGTGTGACCATAGCTGGCTAGACCTGCATTATTACTCATCACTAATTGCCCAGAGGGCAACTACATTGTTGTAGGTCTGGCCAGGTAAAATAGTCACATATAGGCCGGGCGAGGTAAGGGCATTAGTGAACCAGATGAGTGTTCCTGACAATCGAAAACATTATCATGGTCATCATTAGACTCTTTAGTCCAGTTTTTTTTGATACAGGTATTTCTGGTATAACATGATGGTTGCATTCCTTTTGTTTTATTGAAGGAGATTTTTATTTTTTTACAAAATTATAAAATTACAAAACAGTATAACAACCTTATGGTACAACAATAAACTAACTACTACTGTACAAAACAAATCAAAAATACCAAAAGAAAAAAAGCAATCTTCCCATATTACAATTCAATAAATAATCAGACATAATAAGTTAAATTAAATTAGGTTGAATTGAGCTAAAGTAACTTAACTTACACCATTCAGTGCCACCTCCCGACGCATCGGTTAACATACCTGTACTTATTCAGGATTCTTCCTCTCAGGATCCTCGGCCCACCAGATACAGTCTCCGTGGCTACACAAAGGCCCTAATTAGTATGGTCTGCATCTATGTGATTCAAAAAGGGCTGCCATGTCTTATAGAAAAGTTCCAGTTTCTGGTGCACCATACTTGTAAGGAAGTCTAGGGGAACATGCTCTATCACTAATGTATGCCATCCTGAAAGACCCAATGGGGGTTTTCCGAGACCCAGCTCCTCAGAATGTTCTTCCTCGTGCAATATGTAAGAATGTTAAACAGTTTCTTCCCATGCTCATCTAGAGAAGGCAGACTCAGTGATCCCAGAAGGAGGGATACTGGATCTGCCTTAACCTCAGTCCCTAAGATCTCCTCCAAAAATTTTGCTATGGCGCCCCAATATCTATGAATCTTATGGCATGGCCACATGCAATGTGTGGAAGTTTACATTTAGTGCACTTCAGAGATGCTCCTTTTTAAAATTTTGCTGGCCGCTCTGGGGCCAGATGGGCCCTGTGGAGAATCTTTAATTGCATAGCCTGCATTTTATTACAAATCAAAATCTTTTTCACATTCTCCCAGGCATCCTCCCATACTTCTGACGAAATTTCTGCTCCCAATTCTTGATTCCAGATTCTGTAAAGCCTTTCAATATGTTCCGAGGCACCCCTTCTGTGTAAATGATAGAGGGTACTAATCAAGAAAGTGCCCGTGGACTGAAGCACTCTCCTCTCCACATCGGATTTATCAGAATGACCCAATAGCATGGTCCTTTTCTGTATAAAGTCGCTGATCTGAAAATTGTGGAAGAGGTCACAACTGAATAACCCATATTTATGACTCAGCTGATCAAAAGACATCATGACCTCCCCCTCAAATAGGTCTCCCAAACAGGAGACTCCCTGAGACTCCCATAACATAAAGCCAGAATCCATTGATCCTGGCCTAAATCCTGGTATTCCTACTATGGGGGTGAGCAGGGAGGTCTTATTTAAATTACCTTTGCTCTGTTGCATCATTCTCCATGCTTTGACTGTGTTAATGACAATCAGATTTTTACAATACTCCATGACAGTTCTCATCCTATCCATAAAAAGCAAATTAATAAGAGGACATTTTGCCTGGGAGGCCTCAATATTGAGTCAGATCAACCTTGGATCCTGACAAGCCCAATCATTCACATAAGACAATAAATAACTTATTTGATATCTTTTGAAGTCTGGGAGGTCTACCCCTCATCCCCTGTGGAAGCTGGCAAACTTAAAACGTTGCCTGCAGTGCCAAATGAAAGATCCAAGCCAACCATCAAGTCTCCGCAGCACTTTCTTAGGTCGCACTGGAGGGAGCATTCACATGGGGTATAGTAGGCAAGGAAGAACATTCATTTTTATCAGAGCTATTCGACCCGACCAGGATATTGGTAGCTCCTCCCAACGCTGAAGGTCTTGTATTATCTTCTCAGAAATTTGTATAAAATTAGCTTTGCACAATTGGTGAAAGGCAGGGATAAAGAAAATACCTAAATATAGGAAACCTCCCTGTGACCACCCAAAATGAAATAGAATTCCACCTTCAAGATCAGGTACTCCCACAAGACCCCCCCACGGGCATGGCCTCCAATTTTGTAAAATTAATTTTATACCCTGAAAAGGAGCCAAATATTTTGTATTAAACAGGTCACAGACATTGTCAGAAGGACATTATCTGTATAGAGAGTGATTTTATGCTCTCCTATTCCCACTTCTGGGACAACTATTTTGGGGTCCTTCCAAATAGTCTCTGCCAACAGTTCAATCACTAAAGTAATCAGCAGCAGTGAAAGGGGGCACCTTTGTCGGCTGCCTCCACCAATTTTAGGCCATTTGTGAGAACCGCTGCCATGGGATCGCTTATACAACACCGCCACCCAACTGGCAAAGACCCCTCCCCCTACCCCCACATAGGTCCACCAACTGTTTGGATTGTGGGGAGATGCCCAAAAGACCTCTTGGCATCCAATCCACCTTGGGATCTATAAGACAGTTGAAGTCTCCCCCTATAATTATGTGGTGCACTCCAAGGGCCATCAGCATGGAAAGTGCATCAGTTAAAAATTTGAGGGTGTGTGCCGAGGGCAGTAGACATTCAAAATGCCATACTCCTCTCATTTATAAGGGCTTTAAGGATCACAAATCGCCCAAGCTCGTCCTTAATGTGGTCGAACACCTGGAATGGTAGATTATTCTGTATTAGTATAGTCACTCCTCTGCTTTTGGAATTAAAAGACAAGAAGGACACCCAGCCAAACCCTCCTTGCTGTAACTTTAGATGTTCCTTATCATCTAAGTAAGTTTCTTGTAGCAGAGCAATATCGACCCTCTCCTTTCTGAGACTGGAGAGCACTTTCTTTCTTTTAACCGGTGAGTGAGTCCCCTTTATGTTCCAGGTGCACCATCGAAATGAACAACTAGCCATAACTGTCTAAAGCAGCTCATGACCCCCCCCCCCCCCCAACACGAGAGGAAGGACCCTATTCATAATGCACCAAATGGAGACTAGAAAAGATTCAAAATATCTAAAAAATACAAGTACAAACACTACCAAAGCAAAAATTCTAATAACTACTCCCAAAATAAACAAAAGATGAATAACTGGACACTTTCCCCCTTGCCCACAGGGGGCACTCACCCTATTCACTCAAAACGCCATGTCTCCTTCTCGCTGAAGCTATGCCCTAAATCCAGACAAAACAGAAACAAAGAAAACATATATCTTATACGCATGAAAATTAAAAGTGGGCATCCAACCCATCCCACCTATACATCGACCCCACTTGTTGTCAGTAAAAGAAATGACCACCCCAACCAAAAAACATAACAGCGACTCGCAAAAATAACAAGAAAGGAAAAGATGCAACTCCACATATTACAGGAACAAAGCCAGGCACACAAAGTAAACAGCAGAGAGAACCAAGAAAACACTATTGTCCATAGTATTTGACCCAACCAGTCTATTTTAAAGTATCTGGGAAATCCTTTGCCTTCTCTGCTGAATCAAAATTATGCACAGACTCTCCATGGCTAAAGCGCAACACTTGCCAGGTACTTTACAGAATACTGAATGTTCAAGTCTCTCAGCATCTTTTTTACTTCATCATAAGATTCCCTCTTTCAGATCACAGCCCCAGAAAAGTCCTGAAAAAACATGATTTTCAACCCCTTGTAGATCAGGGCCTGTGAATCTTTCCCCAGCATTCTGGAAGCTTCCATAACCATTTGTTTGTCTCTGTAACATTGAAGTCGAGCTAGGACCGGGCATGGGCATTGGTCTGAGCCAGGCCTGCGCACCGCGAACCTGTGAGCCCGCTCAACTCACACCCAACCTGATGTGGCTCCCCATCCAGAGAGCTGTGGGAGCCATTGCTCCAGGAAGCTGATCTCTTTCATCTCGGTTTGGCAACCCAGTAATGCAGATATTCTTTCTCCGACCTCTATTTTCGAGGTTGTCGACCTGCTCGATTAAGGTCAGCACATGTTTTTTTCAGGGCCTGAATCCTCCGCCCCCCACCACCAAGGATTCTGCCTCACTCTCCGATGCCAGAGTTTGCTGCTCCATCTCCTCCATGTGCTGCCCAAGATGTTGGATCTCATGCTCATGCTTTTGTAACATGGCTGAGATTGGGTGCAGTCTGGTCCGGGACTCCTCCAGTTCTGATTCAATCTTCTCTTGGAGTTTGATGAACTCTGAGACCAAACTCTGCTGCTCAGGTAAGTTCAAAGGAGCCTCCGCGTGAGTCAGCACTGCAGCCGCAGCCACTTCGTTGCTGCAGGGGAATGCCCTGCATGTTGTGATCCACGTGGCCCCTTTCCTTTACTCACATTAAAAGTGATACTTAGAAATTCTAGGGACTTTACACTGCCGATTTTTACGAAAATGGCTGGTAAGGGGAGGGTGAAAGCGCCACTTTGCCTGGATTGTGGTGCAGAGGTCAGCAAGACAAACCTGTTAGATCACCTCCATCTTGAATCCCTTCGATGCTTGCATTCCTGTGCAACATCACACTATAGAAAGTAGTTATGGTTATCCACTTTGGTGGCAAGAATAGGAAGGCTACCTAAATGGAGTCAGAGTTAAAAATCACACAACACCAGGTTATAGTCCAACAGGTTTAATTGGAAGCACACTAGCTTTCCTTCATCAGGTGAAGGAGCGTCGCTCCAAAAGCTAGTGTGCTTCCAATTAAACCTGTTGGACTATAACCTGGTGTTGTGTGATTTTTAACCATTGTACACCCAGTCCAACACCGGCATCTCCAAATCATTAATGGAGTCAATTTAGGTAAAGGGGCAGTACAAAGAGATCTGGGTGTTCTTGTACACCAGTCAATGAAGGCAAGCATACAGGTATAGCAGGTAGTGAAGAAAGCTAATAGCATGCTGGCCTTTATAACAAGAGGGATTGATTATAGAAGCAAAGAGGTTCTTCTGCAGCTATACAGGGCCCTGGTGAGACCGCATCTGGAATATTGTGTGCAGTTCTGGTCTCCAAATTTGAGGAAGGACATTCTGGCTATTGAGGAAGTGCAGCGTAGGTTCACGAGGTCAATTCCTGGAATGGCGGGACTATCTTATGTTGAAAGATTGGAGCAACTGCACTTGTATACCCTTGAGTTTAGAAGACTGAAAGGGGATCTGATTGAGATATATAAGATTATTAAAGGATTGGACACTCTGGAGGCAGGAACCATGTTTCCGCTGATGGGTGAGTCCGGAACCAGAGGACACAGCTTAAAAATAAGGGGTAGGCCATTTAGGACAGAGATGAGGAGAAACTTCTTCACCCAGAGAGTGGTGGGTGTGTGGAATGCTCTGCCCCAGAGGGCAGTGGAGGCCCAGTCTCTGGATTTGTTTAAAAGGTATAAAAGGTGTTGGCTTGCATAAAGAGCTTCAGCTTCAATGCATCTTTCCTTGAGGAATGGCAATCATCTATATTTAAGGCAGGTACCTCATTTTTAGATGTTGACTATTGGTGTGGAAATGTTTCTTGACATCAAATAGGAAACAAGTCACAAACATCACAAATGACTTCCAGTGGTGACACAAAGATGCTACAAATAATTATCAGTGATAAGCATTACAGTGCTAATCTGATTGGCATTGAAAATAGTACCAATCTGATATACTTTAGAAATTTTGCCAATCTGGCACTGATTAGCACTATAAATAGGAATCCATATAGTGTTTGAGTTGTAATTTAAGAAAAAAGCATTCTAGACAAGTATTAACAAAGGCATACCTAATGATGTTATCAGAAATAATAATAGAATGTATTTCCATCAGGGTGCCTGATACTCAGGAACCTCAAAAAATACGAACAAGAACTGAACAATTACTCAATGTGAAAGAAGAGAAAAGCCCAGGTACAAAGAAGACAGTGTTTATGTTTCACTTTGCTTTATGTTAGTGATGTCTTTGGCAGAAGGGTTCAATCTGAACATTCTGTGATTGTAAATATAGCTACAAGTCAACTTGCATATTATATTTTACTTTAACTCATTCTTTGCCAGGGCCTAAATGCTGTGCAACTTTTGAACACCCTCTATTTCCTCATCCTCCAACAATTCATTTGCTTCTAAAATATTAACATAAACTTATTGTTTTCTGGCCTGCCTTTTTTTAATCTCCAAGTAGTGTTCAAGAAATCGTGAATGTATGCAAGGTTACTTGTTTAAGTTCACATAAGGATGCTTATGAATATGTTCAAAAGGATGGGTGTCAGGATATGTACTTATGTTCTCTTCTCCATAACTGTCATTGTTACTATTATCCCATTCCATCTCTTAATGATATTTTACCCAGTCTTGCTAATACCCAAACATTTATTTACTTTTTCAAATATGGGATGGTATTCCTGCTTCAAATTGGCTGTTGCAAAGTTGAAATGAGAACTCTTTTTCTCTCTTTAAGCCATGTAGGATTATGGGCATTGTGATATGTAGAATTGAATGAATGTATCAGTTTATTTAACCAATTGCTGAGTCAGTAAATTTCTAGTGAGATACTGAGCTAGACAGATTCATTCTAGGTTGAGTGTAGCCAGGTTCATAGTGAGGATGCTCAGGTGACCTCAACAGCCACAGATTCAGGAAATGTAAAATCAGCCAGATTTGCTGTTTCTGACTACTGTCCTTGAGCCCAGCTGTAAAGTACATAAGATCATAAGACATAGGAGCAGAAATTAGGCCATTTGGCCCATAGAGTCTGCTGTGTCATTCAATCATGGCTGTTTTCAACCCCATTCTCCTATTTTCTCCCCATAACCTTTGATCTCCTTAACCATCAAGAACCTAACTATCTCTGTCTTAAATATACTCAATGACCTGGCCTCAGCCTTCTATGAATTCTCCACAGCAATGAATTCCAGTTCACTCTTTGATTGAAGAAATGTTCCCTCATCTCTGTTCTAAAGGGTCTTCCCTTTACTCTAAGGCTGTTCCCTCAGCTTCTAGTCTCTCCTGCTAATGAAAACATTTTCCCAACGTCCCCTCTATCCAGGCCTTTCAATATTCTGTAAGTTTCAATTAAATTCCCCCCATATCTTTCTAAACTCCATCGAGTATAGACCCAGAGTCCTCAAAATGTCCACAAATATTAGCCTTTCATTCTTGGGATCATTCTTGTGAACCTCCTCTGGACCTGTTCCAAGGCCAGTACATCTTTCCTGAGGTATGAGGCCCAAAACTGCTCACGATATTCTAAATGTGACCATATTCTGACTAGAGACTTCTAAAATCTCAGCAGTACATCCCTGCTTTTATATTCTAGCCCTCTTGAAATAAATTGTATTTGCTTTCCTAACTACTGACTCAATCTGCAAGTTAACTTTAAGAGAATCCTAGACCAGGACTCCCAAATCCCTTTGCATTTCAGATTTCCAAATTTTTACTCCATTTAGAAAATGGTCTGTACCTCTAATCTTCTTACCAAAGCACATGACCTCGCACTTTCCCATGTTGTATTCCATCTGCCATTTCTTTATCCACTTTCCTAACCTGTCTAAAACTTTCTGCAGTCTCCCCACCTCCTCAATATTATCTATCCTTCCCACTATTTTTGCATCATTTGCAACGTTAGCCAGAATGTCCTCAGTTCCTTCATCTAGATCATTTAATGTATAAAGTGAAAAGTTGTGGCCCCAACACTGACCCTTGCAGAACACCATTTGTCACCAGCTGCCATCCTGAGAAGGACCTTTTTATCCCCAGTTTTGCTTTCTGCCAGACAGCAGAATACATGAATATAGGTAAGCACAGTATCAGGGCATGTTGTGATATAATAACAGTTAAATAGCTTTTTTTCGTCACCAGTGAAAAGCTACATCATTATTAAGGAATTCAGGAGAAATTTCTTAATTTAGACAATGGCAAGAACTGATATTTGCAACCGCATGTAGTAGATCAGGTAAAATACACAGATTATTATGGGGAAACTAGATACTGTTTCTAAAGCTCGAATAAGTGTGGAAAAAAGGAATAGAAGGATCTATTGATACAGTTAGGTGAATGGGAGGAAATTCACATAGCAAAGAATCTGGCATAAACCTGTTATGTGAAATGGGTTTTCTCTGTGCTATAAATTTGACGTAATTGAATGGATGTAATTTTAGGATGGTGAGCAGATTCCTTTGGAAAAAATAGCAAGGATCCAATGTTTGGAGGGAAGCAGTGAATGCCAGAGGTGACACGTAAATTTGCTGTAAATATATATACTGCATATGTGGTGTTTATTAATCCATTTACTCGCTAGCACAAACTCTCCTCCTGCATTAGTGCTGTTTCCCGTGGCAATGGCATGATTTACAGACGATTGTTATAACTATTATTAGATCACATCTTGTCATGTTATATGACCATTACCTCCAACCTGGTGACAACTGCAGATATTGCAGAATTTAATTACTGTAACATTTATTGATTCAAAGTCAACATATGTTATTTAAATAAAGGTTGTTTGGAGAGAGTTATGAGACAGCACAGTCCCAACCCCTTGCTTGCATCTGTACTTCATGATGTCCTTGGAATTCATCCTTGTTTTACACTCCTTGTAGCTTCTGTGCTGTTATCACTCTATTGTAATTTATTGTGGTTATGTACAAATTAGTTAATGCTAACATTGAACATTCCAACTCTAAATTCAGCACAGTTTAAGTATAGGTCATTCTGCTATAACACGCATCTCATTGACACAAATTCGCTATAACGCAATTGACAAGTTGGAGACACTGTTCCAAAACATGTACTTTTCAAATGTGTGTTGGCTGTAACATGATTGCATTGCCAACACTAAGTGCTGTTTCTAAAGCTCGATTTTTCTGAAGCACAGGATTGCACAAGAACACAACCAACGCGTTATAGAAGAACCACCTTTACAAGGTGAAACATGCACATATTCAAATGTTAACAGGAATAATTCCTAGTCCTACAATTTTTGTTTGGACAGATAGAGAATTCTTTTGTTTAGTTGATTTCAGGAAAAAAATAAGATTGTTAGATGGGACAAGGTTAACACGGCCAACCAGAGCTAACTTTCCTTCCATTACCTGTCTTTTTTTTTTCTGGATAGTCAAAGGTCAAGTATAACTTCACCATCCAATTCTCTCACTACTCTTCCCTGCCCTGATAATATGGTTGCAATCAGAGGTCATGGTGCTTACTGATTATAAATCTAAAGCCTTGCATTTCATGTAAGGTGCATTAATTCTCTCATCAGCAAGTCATCCAAAACTGAAAACTGTCCTAAGCAGCAAGTAAAACATCATGGAAATTGTTTTGCATATTATATAACAGGTTGTACCTATAATGATGAACACAAGAATGCCAGTTTTTCTGAGTCTTGTAGACTTCAGATTTCTTCTTAAAAACGCATTTAGAATATCCTAACTTCCAAGCTTTTGAGTTTGAGAGCTGCATAAATGTGCATCTCTGGGGTTGCATTCAATATTTCAATTCACCCTCTCATTATTAACCACTTAAGATACATGCAAAATACTAATATTGATGTTTATCCACCAATGTGGCAATAATACTTCTAACACATCTTTAGGCCCATAATCCTCAAAGATAACAAACTAATGAATGAGAAATAAAGGTAACAATGGTTAACTCACTTGGGCACAAAAAGCAGGTATCAGATCTCAGTTGACTGTGTGTTATTTATGAACCTTAGTCTGAGTTCCCTTCCATTAAATGATTCTCCATTTTTGCTTGAATATGCTTTACTTCATGTATTCTGCCATTTTTCCTCATTTGTTCCTGCTTTTTGTCTTGAAAGTAGTGATGGGAACATAGTTATTCATGCATTAGCAGCCGCTTTAATACCTTGCCAAAGTGGCCATTCCATAGGTGAGAACTTAGTATTAACAATCAGTCAACAAATGGACGTTGGTAACCATTAATGCTGTCCTATCTTCCCTAACACCATAACTGTGTACTTTCCAATAGAGGTTACCAGATAGGGTTCAGAAATGAGCAACTATGGCTGATTTTTCTATTCAGAAAGCTAATTGTAGAATTCTCACAGCTACATTTATTTCATTGTACAGAGATCAGGGATTGAAGCTGGGGTTTTTCCAATCTGTGCAACTCAGTAACTTACCAAATCATACAGTTACCCACTGAACCATTAGTTTTTTTTTCTCTCATTTGTATGTAAGGAAGGAATGATTAGACCTTTAAAACCCCACTTGGCTTCACTACCTCTTCATTTATATGGTTTCTTTGCACATTTGTGCTTTGTTTTTTCACCTAGAATATTCAATAATAAAAATACCAATCTCACTGGTATTGATAAAACTCATTTCCAGAACTAGCATGTCTGAGATCAAAGTTTTTGTGAAAGGAGTTGGTGAGTCTAGAAAGACCAAGTTTATTGCAAGCATATACACTGTATACTGTTGAGACAAAAACATACACTATAAAAATATAAAATTTATTTTTAAATGTCTGAAATTCCTAAGAAGCACTTTTTTATTGGAGGGGTGGTAGGGCAATGAAAGAGAGATTGTTACCCCATATATTCTGGACCACCTCCAGTGAAATCTCCAAAAATGGGATGGAATGTTGAAGCAAATACATCCCTTCCTAGACTCTCTGTCCCCAGTAATTAGAGATTTCTAGGCTTAGGGTGTAAATGAGGATGAGCATTAAAATCAGAGGATCTATTATCTGACACTCGTGTGTTTCATGATGACATCAGTTCGTTTTGTGTGTAGGAGACGAGTGGGAACAGATTATTGAAAGATGCTCCTGTGATCACTGCAAAACGTGTAATCAAGACTTGGCACAACACACCCTGCCCTGTAAACAGAAGAAAGCTGAAACTGGAGAACAAGAGGAGGAGGAAGAAGGTGAAGGAGAATCTAATGCATTTGAGGCAGAAGATGAAGACCGCACCTATTTCGGACTCTGGGAACGTGACCGACCAACACTAATGCCACTTTCCAGGCTTAGCAGCCTCATTGCTGTTGGCCTTAGATAGTTTTAAATTTTATGTTTTTTGGAAGACAAAATCTGTTTGATTTATATTAAAAAATTATCTGTATCTGACACTTTTTGATTATGATGTGACAACAAACTGTCAATATACACTAGTCAGTAATTTAATTGCTGAATATTTTCTCAGCTTATCCCGCAATTCAAGATTACTATCATTTATCTTTAAATATACTGGAAGGTTGCCTCTACCCTGTCCCATCAAGTCTTTAAGGGCAAAAACAGTATGAGCCATATACAGAGTAAAGTTTTCTCTAGATTATTCATCAGCAGGTTGAATATAGCATGGGTTTGATATACACTGGAAATTTCCTCAAGGGTTTCTTGTAATACACATCAGAGTTTACATGGTGCAGCCCAGGTTTTCATTTCAAGTTACCAGTTACCGAACAGGAGAACACCCAAAGACACTCATGGAAATAAGGTACAGCTTCCATCAACCTCTTTTAGGCTAGGTACAGCACAGAGTAGAAGCTGTGCAAAGCTTCTCCAGGTCAGATGCAATATAAGTTAGATAAACAGTTTAGCTCCTCAACACAATGACCATCAAGTCAGATGCAGTACAGATTAGATCCACAGTAAAACTGTTCACACAATCTAACACTCTTGAGATCATATAGGTATATGCAAAATAAGGCTTCCTATACACTATCTAACAGTATCTTAATCCCTTTTTGTGCCAAGTTCAAGAACAAAAAATGCTGGGGCAGGATTTTTAAGGGGATTGAATAAAATTTGAGTTCTCATAGCATTGTCATCATTACCTTCAGTACAGATTTCTCCACAAAGCAGATCTAAATATTACCGAAAAGAAAGACATTGTGCTGAACCTTTTAGGTGTAATTCTATTACTGGGTAGCACTGCCATGTAAAACTGACTGTGCTATTGTCACAGAAACCATCAATTTCAGGTAATCAGTAACATTTATGATGTGGCTAACTTTATGCTTGCTAGAAGAATGTGTATTCATATGCAGGCACCCATTTTCAGCAAACTAAGGAATATGTTCAGGTTTTGTACTTTTTTGAATTATCCAGGAGCTTAGTTCGCATTGCTTATTTTATAGCAATTCCCCAGTCAATCAAAGTTAACTTATCAACTAATTAGCACCCATTTCTCCTATATCATTAATTGCTATGAATTGTTTAAAATTTTGCATTCTTATGTTGTCCGGTGATCTGTAAGGCAAATAGCTTCAACATAATTTATTTATTTTTTAGCAATTTTCAAGTTCTTTTTAAGTACTTAGCAAAAGTCATATTTGTAAGGGAACGGAGTTTAAAACTTTTTTTTAAATGTCTGTCTCATACTTTAGAAATGCAGTAAACACACAAGGTACCATTACATTGGAGAAACCACACAGATTTTCTTTATGAACATCCTTCGGTAATGAGGGTGAAGCATAATGCAGCTCCTTGAGAAAATATTGGAGTGTGCTGATAAAGAAAATATAGTGGAGATTGAGTTACATTTTTCAAAAGATAAAGTATCACAATGGAACATTTTTGATAAAGCTAACCTGGTCCATTTTCAGATTATATTAGGATGTGTGGTCACCCCTTCATAACAGTTAGGGAAATAAAAAGATATTAATGACCTGGAAGTTACAGCACTTCAACTGCACATCCAAGTGTTTTTTTCTAATAAATATTTTTATTGAAAACCTTTTTAAATCTTTTACAAAACATTTATATACAAAAAAAAGTAACATCATCAAAACAGAAAAATAGGCAGTACAACAAAGCCATAACGCAGTACTATTATTAATGAACGACCTACTATTCTACCAGAACAAACATATTTACTTAACTTAAACTAAACTACAAACATATTAAATAAATACTAATTTCAGCTAAATTCAATTAACTTAAATTAAATAATATCTCACTACTTTATTCTATTTCACTCATCACTCCTCCACTGAGGCGTCCATCCCTGGGAGCATCACCTATAGTACCCGTACTCTTTTTTTCCCCCCAGCCTCTTCCTCCCGGGACCCCAGGGGCACCCATACTGATTCCCACAGCTATACTATGGCCCTAATTAGTATTGCTGATAAGTCTGCGTCAATATAATTTTAAAAGGGCCAACATGTCTTGTAAAATTGCTCCATTTTGTGGTGCACCATATTTGTGAGGTAGTCTTGAGGGAGATGCTCCATCACCAGCCTACGCCACTCATAAGACCTGGTGGTTTTTCTGATATCCAATTCACACAATGGGGAAGAATGTTACATAATCTCTTCCCGTATTCCCCCAGAGAGGGCAAATTTGGCAACCCCAAATGAAGAAATACCAGATACACATTAATTTTAATCCCCAGGATGTCCTTTAGCTCCCTTACTATAGCACTCCAGTATCTCTGGATCTTACAACAGGACCAGTAGCAATGTGTGTAAGAGTCCCAATATTAATTTTACATTTGGGACACCCTGATGATTTGGGACACTCTGTTGAACTTAGCTAGCCTCTCTGGCGCCATATGAGCCCTGTATAAGATCTTCAATTGCATGCCTGCATTCTGTTACATGCTGAAATTTTCCTTACATTTCCCCATAGGTCTTCCCATACCTCCGATGAAATATCCTCTCCTAGCTCTCCGTTCTACGTCCTACAGAGTCCTTCCACATCCCTCAGGGCACGACCTTTCTGTAAATGATATAAATACCCGCACACCAGAGCATTCCTTTCTCCACGTCTGATTGTAACATTGAACCAGGAACGTGGTCTTCCTTTGTATATAGTCCCTTATCTGAAAGTATCAGACAAGGTCCCTATTAGACAATCTATATTTCTGACTTAACTCACTAAATGACATCAGGACCTTTCCCTCTAATAAATCTCCCAGACAGGAGATTCCCGTATTCTCCCATGCCTTAAAGCTGGAGTCCATTGCCCCAGGTTTAAATCCTTAGGCTCCCATCAACGGGGTAAATGGCGAAGTATTTGACAAATTGCCCTCATCTTGCCTCATTATCCTCCAGGCTCTCACTGTATTTAAAATAATTGGCCTCTTACACTGCTGGGTCACGGATTTCATCTTATCCATAAATAATAAATTAATTAAAGGGCATCTTGACTGCAAGGCTTCAATATCAAGCCAAATTGACTCAGAACTCCCCTGTACCCAGTCAACCACATATGTTGACAGGGCAATTATCTGGTATTTCTTCAAATCCAGAAGATCCACCCCTCCCTTACCTTGTGAAGGCTGCAATTTAGTGAATTTAATTAGAGGACGTCTGTGGTACCAGATAAAGGACCCTGGCCAACCATTGAGCCTCCGTAACACTTGTCCAGGTAACAACAACGGGAGCATTCTCATGGGGTACAACAGGCGAGGAAGAATATTCATTTTAATCAGGGCTATTCAGCCCAACCACAATAATGGTAACCCCTCCCACCGCTGCAAATCCTGTTTTATCCTCTCTAGTAGTTGTACAGTTAGCTTTATACAGCTGGGGAAAAGAAGGGGTAATAAAAATTCCCAATATAAAAAATCTTTTGACGACCATCTAAACGGGAACTGCATTTCATCCTTCAGATTAGGCACCTCCACTATTCCCCCTACCGGCATGGCTTCCAATATTGTAAAATTGATCCTGTAATCCGAGAAACTACAAAATAAATTAATTGTTTGAATCAGTCAAGGAACAGACTTCTGTGGATTGGCCAAGAACAAAAGGACAGCTTGTGCTCCCCATTCCCACCCTTGGTGCCATTATTTCAGGATCCCTCCTGATGGCTTCAGCTAATGGCTCAATCATGAAGGTAAATAACAGCGGTGAAAGAGGACACCCCTGTCGATTACCTATCCCAATGTTCCTTATAGAATTCGGTTGGGAATCCATCTGGCCCCAGTGCTTTGTCACCCTGGAGATGCCTTATTGCTTCCTGCACTTCCTGTACCATTATAGGCACATTCAAAAGGGAAGCCTGTTCTGTGTTTATACTGGGGAGGTTCAGATTTTCAAAAAAGAAGTGCATTCCCATTGTAACTGTGTTCGCCCCTCCCTCCAACCGATGTAGCTCTACAAATTATTCCCTAAACTTAACATTGATCTTCTTCTACTCACGGGTAACCGTACCAGCCTTCTCCCTATCAGATGTAATAGATTGGGAAGCTTTCTTCCTACTAGTCAAGCATGCCAGATATCTACCCAGCTTATCTCCAAATTCAAACGGTCTTGGCTTGGCAAAGGAGACGTCTTTTTTAGCCACTTGTGCGTGCAATGAGTTGAGAGCAGCCCGGAGAGCTGTGCCCTGCTGCAGCTTAATCAATGTCAGCCAATTATGTTTTCTCAGCTACCTTCAGCTGGGCCTCCAGCACCCGTTGCTGCTTCTCCCTCTGCCTCCTTCTAGTCGTTGAATACGAGATGATCAGGCCTCATAAATATGCGTTAGTGGCCTCCCAGAGTATTGCCAGATTACTGGCTGTACCAGAGTTAATATCCCAAAAGGTCCTGGACTCTCTTCTAATATAGTCAACAAATTTGCCATCCCCTAACAAAAATGGATCCATGCGCCAGTGATGTGTATCCATTCCACCACCCTTGACTTTAACATCTAGATACACTGGCGCAAGATCTGAAATAGCTATGTTCCCAATATTGCCAATGTTCTGCCAAACAGTCAGCTGGCATAAAAAAACATGTCAATTCACGTATGGCACTTGTGTGGGTTGGAGTAGAACGCAAAGTCTCCTCCATTAGGGTGGAGATACCTCCACACATCCACTAGTCCCAACTCTTCACACATGTCCACCAAGTGCTTAGACTGCGCAGGCGTACCTGCCAGGCCTCTTGGCATCCTGTCAATCTCGGGACCTATTAGGCGATTAAAATCCCCTCCTATAATCGTATGGTGCACCCTAAGATTCATTAATTTAGCCACTGCATCAATTAGAAATTTAAGAGGGTGCACCAGGGGACAATATACATTCAAGATGCCATACTCTTCTCCATGTTTTAGGGCTTTAAGAATGATAAACTGTCTATGTTCATCCTTAATCTGCTCCATTACCTCGAAACGGAGGTTCTTTCTTACCAACATAGCCACTTCGCTACTCTTAGAGCTGAAGGAGAAGAAAAATACCCTGTCATAACCCTCCTGCTGCAATTTCAGATGCTCCTTATCAATTAGATGCGTCTCCTGCAGCAAGACAATGTCCACCTTTTCCTTCCTAAGGCTTGATAACACCTTTTTTTAGGAGGGGAATGGCTCCTTTTTATATTCCAGGTGTACCATCTGAATAAATCACTAGCCATGGTCATCCAGGGCAGCCTGTGGTTTCCCAGAAGGAGGGACCTTATCTGACGTGTGATGAGCTACAAAGACATTAACACTATAAGACCTAAAAACTACTCCTATAGAAACTACTACAACTAAAAACAAACACTACATTTAACTGAAATGAATACCCAAATAACCCCCAATTTGCTAGAGATCATCCCCTTTGCCCATAGGGGCACCCCTTTCAATCCTTACTACAATCTTAACTCCCTCTAGCTGAGGCCATGCTCTAGCCCCAGCCAATTCACAAATGAGGAAAACCTGTTATTTACATTCTGAAAGGGAACAATGGATGCCCATCTCCCCCCTCCACTCAGCTTAACCACAGATATAGCCATCCCCAAAATCAAAAGGACAGCAGTAAAAATAGGAGCCCTAGATAATACCCAACCGACCAATATATAATTTCAATTTTACAACAAAGCTGTACATATTTAAAACCAATCCCACAAAAAAGAAAGGGGGGGAGAGAAGTAAAAAAAAGGGGGCAATAAGAAAACCTACGCCATTGTCTGCAATGATGCCCCCTCCTCTCTCACCCTGAATCAGGTCCTTCAATTCAAAGACTTCATAAAGTCCTCCACCTATTCTGCAGAGTCAAAGTCATATATCGTCTACCTATGGGCAAAATGCAACACGCCAGGTACCTCAAGGAGTATTGAATGTTCAGGTACCTTAATTCTTTCTTGACTTCATCAAATGTCCTTCTCTTCTTTATTAGGGCTCCTGAAAAAACATTATCCTTGAGCCTTTGTACATTAAAATCTGTGAATTTCTTCCCAGTCTTCTTGCTGTTTCAACTATTAATTGGTTTTCTTTATAATGCAGAAGCTGCACTAGGACAGCGCAGGGGTGCAGGTCCGGCCTAGACCTGCGCATTGCGATACGGTGGGCCCGCTCCATGCTTACCAGGCCCGACTCCAACCCCAGCCCCAGGGACTTCAGGAGTCACCCCTGCACGTAGCCGACAAGATCCTCGCCTTCCTTGCATTCTGAAAGACTCACGATGCGTAAGTTTTTCCTTCTATTTTTATTTTCCAGGTAGTTGACTTGTTCCTGAAGGACCTGAACCTGGTCTTCCAGTGTTCGGATCCTTCCTCCCGTGACCTCTGCTACAGTTTCCGATGCTGCAGTCTTCTCCTCCACAGCCTCCATTCTTCGATCCAGCATTTGGATTTCCTGCTCATGCTTTTTCAGCATGGCAGATAGTGGCTCAACTGCTGCTTGAATCCATTCTCAGAGTTTGACAAACTCTGAGAGTAAATGCTGTTGTCCTGTTGGATCAAAAGGGCCATCCCAGGATTTGAGCACTGGCTGCAAGCACCCCCGAGGCAGTAGGGGAGTGCCCTCTCTGCTGTGCTCTTTCAGGCCCCCTTCCTTTATTCGATTTCATCCTGGCCTTAAAGCTGTCACACACGATTTCAGCAGGTCCAAATGGTCAGGAAGTTTAAATTAGTACTTTTTTCTCCTGGGGGTGTTTGGTGAGGGGGGTAAAGGTCCACCTTGCCAGTGGGTATGGCACATACCTCAGCACAGCAGGCCACTCAGACTGCCACCATCTTGGATCCCCCCATCAAAGTGTATGTTAAATATGACGAGGCCTCTACCAGATTTGACTTCTTAAACCCTATGACAAAAACAGTATAACCATGTGACTGAGAGAATTTTCCCATAATTTCTCACATTCTTCCACCAAATGCTTTAAATTTATGTCCCCTGGTTTTTGACCTTACTGCTAACAGAAATTAATCTATTCTGTCCATTGTATCGAGCTCATATACAAATATGAACAGGCATAAAAGTGTTTTTTTTTAATTAGAACAACAGGAATATCTGTGCAGGGCCATATTATGGAAAGATGAGATAGGGTGGTTTTGAAGCAGACTGTTTCAAGTCTAAGGTCAAGTGAGATCAAGAATGTGAGGTCATTGAGACAAGGTTGAATTAGAAATTTTGTGTCAATAGCAGAGCGAGGCTCTGGAATTCACTCAGTGAACTGGATTACTGAATGAAGCAGAAACTCCATCAATGTTCAAGTCTAGGAATATATGGAATTGGAGAACAAATTTTTCTGTTGAATTTGAGAATAGATTTTTCTGAACATGTATTTCTCTTTGAAAGGACTATGCACTTTGTCCCAATTGCCAGTCCTTCTGTAATACATATTTGAAATTTTCTTCTCAAATATTTATCCACTTGGCTTTAAAAATTGCAAGGTATTTTCACATCCTAACTACCCTCGATGCAAAAGAAATCTCCCTTTCCCTTGATTCATTGTGTTCTCATATTTCAGTCCCCTCCATCGAATAGAACCAGCTTTATTGTCACATGTACTCATGAGTACAGTTTACAAATGCCACTTATGGCGCCACCTTAGGTACAAAGGTACCTAGGTACAGATTTTTAAGTACAAATTCTTAGGGGAAAACATAAATCAGAAAACTAAAGAAAAAAGTTCAGAATACGTCCATGCTGGCACCAGCCCAGTCCATACTGACACCAACACCTAGTCCAAGCTGGGCTTCACCTCAAGTTTGGGAAACTGCTCTGGAATCATCTTTAGCCCGGAAGTATCAATTTACCATGAATGGAAATAGGTACGAGGGGAATGGACAAACTGAAATTTCATTTTGAGTACTCCATATCACCTCTTAAATCCACCATGTTTTAAAGAAATGAACCTGTGTATCTGCTTATAGCTAATTTTAGTCTTTGATTAATCCAACAACCACGCTGCTAAGGCATGTAGAGCTAACTATCTTCATTACTGTGTTGAATTCTGTCAAGTTTGTCAAGCAAAAGCAGAAAATGGGCGGCACGGTGGTTAGCACTGCTGCCTCACAGCGCCAGAGACCCGGGTTCAATTCCCGACTCAGGCGACTGACTGTGTGGAGTTTGCACATTCTCCCCGTGTCTGCGTGGGTTTCCTCCGGGTGCTCTGGTTTCCTCCCACAGTCCAAAAGATGTGCGGGTCAGGTGAATTGGCCATGCTAAATTGCCCATAGTGTTAGGTTAAAGGGGTAAATGTAGGGGTATGGGTGGGTTGCGCTTCGGCGGGTCGGTGTGGACTTGTTGGGCCGAAGGGCCTGTTTCCACACTGTAAGTAATCTAATCTAATCTAAAATATTGGAAATACTCAGGAGATAGGCAACATCTTAAAGGTATGGATGGGTGGTCATTCATTGGAAGTTTTTTTCCCTGACAGATGTGCCTGACCTCCTGAGTATTTCCAGCATTTTCTGTTATTTAAAATTTTCAGCATCCACATGTTTTGCTTTTGCGTAAATATGATGAATGATGGTTTGATATGCCAAATAATTGCTTTACACTGCTAGGTAAAAAGGTTAAGAGTGATTAATTAACATACTCAACTATAACCTAAAGAACACCCTTTTAATGTGATTCTGATTTGCAGAGAAAAAGGGCAATACAAGTCGGCGAAATGAAAGATTAAGGGAAGGTCTTAAGTGCACACACAAACAGTGATCAAACTGAGTTGATTAAAGTTATAGGAGTTAATTAATGTATACTTTGAAAAAATATTTCCATTTGTGGGACAGTCTAAAACTAGGGTCAGTAAATATAGTCAATTAATCCAGTGGGCAACAAAGCAAAATGTGTTTATCAGTATAAGAAGTTTGTGAAACTAGCTACTATTAGCAATTATGGCAAAATAATGATGCATTTAAGGAAATGCTAGATAAAACACATGAATCCCTACCTCTGAGCCAGGGCCAGGCTCAAACCCCACCTGTTCCAGTGGTGTGTAATAACATCTCTGTATAGGTTGATTAGAAAATATCTAAACACATGATGATAAAGGAGAAACGTGTTATGGTCCCTTATAGTGTTGGATAAAAATAGGGTTAGAAATAGGCAGCACGGTGGCACAGTGGTTAGCACTGCTGCCTCACAGCGCCAGAGACCTGGGTTCAATTCCCGCCCCGGACTACTGTCTGTGTGGAGTTTGCACGTTCTCCCCGTGTCTGCGTGGGTTTCCTCCGGGTGCTCCGGTTTCCTCCCACAGTCCAAAGATGTGCAGGTAAGGTGAATTGGCCATGCTAAATTGCCTGTAGTGTTAGGTAAGGGGTAAATGTAGGGGAATGGGTGGGTTACGCTTCGGCGGGTCAGTGTGGACTTGTTGGGCCGAAGGGCCTGTTTCCACACTGTAATCTAATCTAATCTAAAACAGGATCACCAAATATCCTGGATTTTATAGGCTTGCTCCTTATTTCACAATTGTTATGGCGCAGAAGGGTGCACTAGCTCTTCAAATGAGCATCTTTAACTAATGTCAATCTCCTGCTTTCTACCCATACCCTTGCACGCTATTTCTATCCAAATAATCACCCAATGCCCTTGAATGTCCCAAATGAACTTACCTCACATTTTTAGGCAATGTATTCCATACACTAACTACTCATTGTATGAAAACATGTTTCTCACATCGCCTTTGCTTTTTTTGTATATCACTTCAAATCTACACCCTCTCACTCTTGTTCCTTTCACTAGTGGGAACAGCTACTCTTTGTCTACTTTATCCAGCCTGCTCATGATTTTGAAAGCCTCTATCAATTCTTCTTTCAGCCTTCTGTCCATGGAGAACAGTCCGAAATTCTTCAATTTGTTCTCAGAGTCACACAGCACAGAAGAGGCCTTTTGGTACATACCTGGAACCATTCTTCTAAAAATGTCTGCACTCTACAATACATTCACATCTTGCCACATAATGTGGCACCCACAAAAACACACAAGCAGGGGTCTACCATGTGTCTTATACACATTCAACATCACCTAATGCGCTTGTACTCTATGCTCTCATTAATAAAGTCAAGGACACTTTAGTAATTGCTCTCTCCACCTATTCTATTACCTTTAATGATCTGTGCACATATACACCCAAGAGGTCTCTCTATTCCCACAGACCTTTTAGAATTATATCCCCTATTTTATATTATCTTGCAGTGTTCTTAAAAAAATGCATCACCTCTCACTTCCTTGCATTGAACCTCATCCGCCACCTTGCCACCCACTCCACAGCTTGTCTATAATCCTTTTGAAGTTTCGCACTTCCTCAACATCTGCTTTTTGTCATTTATATAAATGATTTTGATGCGAATACAGGAGATATGATTAGTAAGTTTGCAGATGACACCAAAATTGGTGGTATAGTGGATAGTGAAGAAGGTTATTTCAGAGTACAACAGGACCTTGATCAGATGGGCCAATGGATGGCATGTAGGGTTTAATTTAGATAAATGTGAGGTGCTGCATTTTAGTAAGGTAAACCAGGGCAGGACTTATACACTTAATGGTGAGTTCCTGGAGTGCCTAATATAGATCCTCAGGATGCAGTTGCATAGTTCCTTACCAGTAGTCACAGGTAGATAGGGTGCTGAAGGAGATGTTTGGCATACCTACCTTCATTGGTCAGTGCATTGCATATTGGAGTTGGAACATCATTTAGTGGCTGCACAGGATACCGGTGAAGCCACTTTTAGAATACAGCATTCAATTCTGGTCTCCCCACTATAGGAAAAATGTTGTTAAATTTGAAAGGGCTCAGAAAAGATTTACAAAGATGTTACCAGGATTGGAGAGTTTGAGCTACAGTGAGAGGCTGAATAGAATCCTCAGTGTGGAAACAAGCCATTCAGCCCAACAAGTCCACACTGACTCTCTGAAGAGTATCCCATCCAGGACATCTACCAAACTGGACATCTACCAAACTGGAGCTTTTTTTTAGATTACTTACAGTGTGGAAACAGGCCCTTCGGCCCAACAAGTCCACACCGCCCCGCCGAAGCGCAACCCACCCATACCCCTACATTTACCCCTTACCTAACACTACAGGCAATTTAGCATGGCCAATTCACCTGACCTGCACATCTTTGTGGCTGTGGGAGGAAACCGGAGCACCCGGAGGAAACCCACGCAGACATGGGGAGAACGTGCAAACTCCACACAGTCAGTCGCCTGAGGCAGGAATTGAACCCGGGTCTCTGGCGCTGTGAGGCAGCAGTGCTAACCACTGTGCCACCGTGCCGCCCACAATTTTCCTGAAGCGTCAGAGGAGTGACCTTATATAGGTTTATAAAATCACGAAGGACATAGAGAGGATGAATAGCCAAGGTCTTTTTCCCAGCGTATGAGTGTCCAAAACTAGATGGGAACATGTTTAAAAGCAAGCTGAGGGGCAATTATTTTACACAGGTGGCGCATTTATGGCATGAGCTGCCAGAAGTGGTGTAGACAGGTACAATAAAAACACTCCAAAGGCATCTGGATGGGTATATGTTTAGGAAGGGTCTAAGAGATGTCAGCCAAATGCTGGCAAATTGGATAGGCTTATTTTCAGATATCACGTCGGCATGGACAAGTTGGTCCGAAGGCTCTGTTCCCGTGCTGACTCTGGCGGTGGTCATCTGGTCTGGTTGGTTGTTTGGGATCTCTCACGCTGGCCTTATAAATTCAAGTTCAAGTTCAACTTCACCCCTCCCCCTCCCCCTCCAAGCCAAGGAACGTCTTCCACGACAAAATGTCCTTAACTTCACCACGCCTCAACGATTTAATCTCCCTAGCTACGCAGTTGAAGCAGAACTGTAGGGAAGAATGTCCTATTTCTGTGGACGCCAATTAGCTATTTGTTTCACAATCGACAACCGTTACTCCTCAAAGCTCCAATACCACATCCATGTAAGGCGCTGAAATCAGAGGCACCACCCCGGTTCCCATGGCGATCAGCCATGGCTAACATAACTGCGCCGGCGCATACCCTGGGACACGCGCTTGCTCACGTAACGGGACAACTGGACGCGCGACGTGGCGGTTTACGGCCAATAGCAGCCCGTGCGATAACCCACCAATGAAGAACGGTCACCATGACGTCGAAGGAGAGGCTGGAATACAGGAGGCGAGCGGTGATTGGCTAATAAGGGTGAGTTTATTTCCGTTTACTGCAGGGGTGGGCAGTTTCCGGTAGACCCCTTTAGAGTGGATAGAAAGCCGAAGAAGGGGTCAGAAATTTGGTAATTATAATTAGTTTGGTTGTAGTTACTGGTGGGAATTAATGTACTAATTAGCTATTTAATTAACTGCAAGATAATTGTGAACCTAACTAACAAAGTGGTAAGCATTCCCTTTTAATAGGTACATTTTCAACTTAATAGTTACAAAAATAATGTAGCTTTTTTTTTCGTTGTTGTATTTCATTATTTGATTTTAATTTCCATTTATGATAATTTTATTAAAACTGTTAAACTGATCGTTGTGTTGTAACGTTGAACAGTTACCCAATTCATTTAACCATGAAGATCATTGGGCAAAGCCTGCCTTTTGGAAATGTTTGTGGATTGACCTTTGTACTTGCAATTACATTCCTCCAGTTTTGATTTTTTTTAAAAAAAGTTTTGAGGATGGATCACAAACAATTTGAATAGACCCTTGGCAAGAGTGATTAGATTTTATTATGGCTTTTGTTCTAACTTTTAAACTAGATAATAAAGGATGATCTTCAGCCCTAAAGAAATTTTTCATGTATTTTCAGACCTGAATAAATATATTAATTTTAATAACTTTATGGTGTTAAAGATTTACATCTTGTGTTATTGGTGTCTAAGACAGGTTTCTAAGACAGCAATGATCTGATAATTTGTTGTGGTGATTAAAGTTTAGATATTGGTTAGAACACTGGGATCCCTTCTGTTCTTTGAATAATAATCTTAAATCTTCTATCTCCATCTGAGAGGCTGGATGTTGCTTAAGTTTAATATTTTGTTCACTTGTCTTTATTTTACTTAAGTTCATTTATTTTTTGAGTTCCCACCAAGCTAATTATAGATGACATTGTGGGTGGATTTGTTTTTTTTCAAAGTTGGTAGCAATAATGAGTTATTCCCTAGATTATTACTTTTTGAATGCTATAGCTATCAATTAACTTATTTAAGCATCTACCTATCCTCACTTTATCTTGGACAAGGACACCAAATTTTAATTTCCAAGTTTTGATCCTGTATTCAATTGCCTTACCTCTGTTAGGGTGTGGTAATTGGCTCAGCATCCTCAAACTAGTTCTATTCAGTAGCTTCCAAAAGACTTCTTCAGTTTTCCAACATTGCACCAATTAGTTCTATAATGAGTTCTAAAACAGATTTGCCTCACAATTGATAACTGTTAATCTTCGAACTCAGGTGTCACCTCCTTCTAAGATGTTGAGATCTGAGGCACCGCTTCAGTTTTCTTATAGCAATCAACTGTTATTACTGTGCCGTGTGTCAGCCAGGTTCTCTCATCGAGTCAAATAGCATGGGGATGTAATGCCTATTGCTGATACACCTATACACAACCATGGCAACTAATTCCACAGCGAGTTACCATTTGGAGTGAGAAATTTAGTGCCCGAGGAGGTAGAAATGCTTGAGGGAAGGAGAAAGAAATGACTTTACTGAGCATACCTGAAATTTCATCATGCAAGTATAATTTCTTGTTAGCAGTTTACACTGTGTGCTTGTATGATGCCCCTCCCCGATTTGATTAGATTAGATTACATACAGTGTGGAAACAGGCCCTTTGGCCCAACAAGTCCACACCGCCCCGCCGAAGCGCAACCCACCCATACCCCTACCCCTACGTCTACCCCTTACCTAACACAACGGGCAATTTAGCCTGGCCAATTCACCTGACCTGCACATCTTTGGACTGTGGGAGGAAACCGGAAATACTGTTTGGATAAATATGGAGAGGCTGAGGAGACCTACATACTCTAGAGTTTCAAAGAATGAGATATCTTATTGAATTATACACAATTTGCATAGGGTGGATGCAACAAAGGGAACTCTTGTGATACAGTCATATTTTCCTCCCCTCTGGGCCAAGAGGCCTGGGTTCAAGTCCCACCTACTCCAGAAGTGTGTAGTACCTAGATGCAAGAAGGATATTCCCCTTGCTTTGGGGACAGGAATCTTTGGGGACAGGAGAGGACAAGGAATGCTGAGAAGCAGGGGAATGAGGAGCAATTTCTCCATTCAGAAGGTGGTTGAAAAAATTGGAATCCTCTATTGAGAGGGGTATGATACTTAGTAATTGAGTGTACTCAAAGGGAGATTGATAGATTTCTAAATATTAGGGATATGGGAGGTATTATGAGAAAATAATGTTGAGATCAAAGATCATCCATCCCCAAGACAAATAGCAGTGCAGTCTCGAGGGGTAAATACCTATTACTGCCGCCATTCCATGTTTGCAAACAGCATGAGATTATGGCTATTTGAGAATGAAGTACTTGATCGCTGCTGACTTTTTTTTTAACTAGGTCTATTAACACACAGTTGTAATCACGTAAATATATCATTCAGGGGCAAATACAGTTTGAAAATTTGTAATTGTCTGTAATGCCTAAAAATGTGGAAAAATTCAATACTTTCTTTCCTTGGTTTGTCACTAAATTTTGATTTTGAGTTGCAAAAGATCATGAAGTCCACTTGTAATCTTTATTAGTGGAATTTGTAATTAAAGAAATACTTTATGTCGTGCTCTTCGCTACCTCAAAGCTTCCTGAAATGAATGAAGAAATAGCTTTTGAAACATAATAAGCATTTTAATGGAGGAACGGTGACCAACATTCATTACAAAACAGAAAAGGTGATGTCACCAATAGTGAGGCACCATTTCAAAGATCTAACCTCAGCAGAATAACATCAATTTTCCAGTGAAACACAATGGTGAACATTTTGAGGTTTAGTGTGAAGTACATGTAGCAATGTGGTTTCAAAGCTGCATGTTTTGAACTGTATGACATGGGAGCAATTTTAAAATAATAACTTGTCAAAAGATTTACAAGCTTATTGCCAGGGTTGCAGAGGTTGAGGTATAGGGGAGAGGCTGAATAGACTGGGGCTATTCAGAGCCTCAGGGATGACCTTATAGAGATTTAGAAAATCCTGAGGGGCATGGATATGATAAATAGGTAAGGTCTTTTCCCTGGGGTGGGGGACTCCAAAATTAGAGAGCATAGGTTTAGGGTGAGGGGGAAAAATGTAAAAGAGACTGAGGGGGCAACTTTTTCACGCAGAAGGTGGTGCGTGTGTGGAATAAGCTGTCATAGGAAGTGGTGGAGGCTGGTGCAACTACAACATTTTAAAAGGCATCTGGATGGGTATATGAATAGGAAGGGTTTGGAGGGATATGGGCCAAGTACTGGCAGATGGGATTACATTAGGTTAGGATAGCTGACATCGACGAGTTGGACCAAAGGGTCTGTTTCTGTGCTGTACATTTCTATGACTCTATAAATCGATTGTAAGGCTAATAAAGGCATGAGGAATTATCATCATCGAATGACACTGTTTATGAAGTTTTAGCACAAACTTGTGGAAGAAAAACTTTGCTGTTCTATTAGTCAGGAATTTTATATTGTGATGTTTTGGGCTAAAGGAGCACACGGAACTGTAAGCGCATTCTTTCCCAAGTATAAGATGCACCAAGAATTTGAACACATGATATTCTACCCATGCCACTTTGCTAATTTTTCAAATTATTTAATATTTAAGGATGTCTGGGTCACTGGTTAGGCCAACATTTCTTGTTCATTGCTAATTGCTCCCCTGAACCATTACAATTTTTCTTGAATTGTTTGGTACAGCTGAGTGGCTTGCATGTGATGTCTTTTCCCGGAGAGCAGTTAGGTCAATGCTGTGGGTGTGGAGTTCTGTATAGGCCAATTAGAGTAAGAATAGGAAATTTCTTTCTGTAAATGAGATTATTAAGCCAATTTATAACAACTGATGAGAGGAATGGCAAGCATGAAACTGATAAACATTCAATTCTGTTAAATTAACTTAAATGGGATTTGAACCCATTTCCTCAGAATCTTGGGTTTCTGGATTACAAAAACCAGCACAATACTACTAAGTCACTATCATGGTATTGAGTTTTATTCAAAGTAATTAGCAATACTAAAGTTTTGTAGGGGAGCAATGTGTAAAATTGCATCCATTTATTAATTATACAGTTGTGAGGTATGTTTGACAATTGTAAGGTTAATTTTCCATGTTTGATACAATAGAGATTGATCAAGATATCAAAAAGAATTGGAGCACAGTGTTAAGAATTTTAGGTTTATATCTTTCTAGAGAAGAGATGGAATAGGTCAGTGTATTAAAGAACCTCATTGTGAGATCAGTGGAGTGCAGTTAAAAGTCTGAAAAATGAAGCAACCTATACAAAAGTTGTACTGAATTGGCAGCAGTTCATGAAATTCGTATGATGCAAACTTAGGAAATAGTTTATTGCAGGACAGGCATACGTTGATACTGTTAGGAAATTTTTTTTAGCATTGGGTTTAGGCGGGAAGTGCAAAAGAAAAAGATGAACAAAAGTAGATTGCTTTATGTATAGAGGAACATTGAACATTACAGCGCAGTACAGGCCCTTTGGCCCTCAATGTTGCACCGCCCTGTGAAACCAGTCTGAAGCCCATCTAACCTACACTATTCCATTCTTGCCCATATGCCAAGCAGTGATCATATCTGGTAACCTGCAATAGTTGAGATTTAATTGTTCAAAAAGACTTCTATCCTAGCTAATAGACATTTTATGCTTGTGTTTAGCATTAATGTAGAACATTTGTTCACTACTGAATCCGAGTGAATTCTTAGCAATATTTGGTAAGGCATTAGCTGCTTTTTTTTTTTGAACATTTTATACTAGAGTTCAGAAATTGGACTTTGATTTTATTGGTCAATTGTTTTTACAAATCAAGTTAGTTGCTTTTAGGCTTTTATCCATGGTTTTGCATATTAATTTTCCTGTATCTTTTAAAGTTGAGAGAGAGCAAAAACCGTTCTCTTGTAGAATAGCTCCTAATAAGGTACATTATTTATTGAATACTATTGTGTGACTGTATAAAATGGAATTTATAGCAAGAACACTTTAATCGGTGATCTGTTTTTGTTGTTGGTGGAAGAATAAATGTTGGCTAGGATACCTAGAGGACATGCGACTCCTTTTTCAAGTACCTTCTCTTTTCCATCCATCTCATTGGGTGAAGTCTCTTAGTAATTTGAAAGAATGATATACTCCAATATTGTAGCACTACTTTGGTATCACACTGAAGTGTCAACTTAACTGATGACAGTTTGAATGCTATGAGTTTTCCCACCTGACAATTTTCCAACTCCTGAACCTGCTTTCTCCTGCAGAATGCTGTTCCATTGATGCCAAATTTCTTGCAGCACATCACCCAAATGACCAACATAAAATCGCTAACAATTGGCAAACATTGCAGTTGAAACCAGTTCCTGACTATGACAATAATCCAAGTCCCTGATTTCTGGCAATGCTTAAATCATCTACATGCCTGCTCTCTAAAAAGGGTTAGTTCCTATATGGCATTTGGGAACAGGAATTCTTTTAATAGGTGTAACAAAATTGCAAGAACATTTTGTCAATGGTCAAAGAAGAAAGATGCAATGTATTTTAACTAGCTCCACACAGCCATTTTGTGTATCACCTAATACATCAACTACATGATCCCTGGCATAGGTATGGTTTGTTGAGGCTATCTTACCACCAAATGAGTCATAGTTGAGAAGTTATCGAGTTATAGTTATACAGCACTGAAACAGATCCTTTGGTCCAACTCGTCCACACTGACCAGATATCCTAAATAAATGTAGTCCCATTTGCCAGCATTTGGTGCATATCCCTGTAAACCCTTCTTATTCATATATCCCATCCAGATGCCTTTTAAATGTTGTAATTGTACCAGCCTCCACCACTTCCTCTGGTAACTCATTCCATACACACACCACCCTCTACATAAAAAGACATTGCCCTTTAGGTCCCTTTTAAATTTTCCTCTCGCACCCTAAACTTATGCCCTCTGGTTTTGCACTCCCCCATGCCAGGGAAAAGACCTTGTCTATTTACCCTATCCATGCCCATCATGATTTTATAAACCTTTATATGGTCACCCCTCTGCCTCCGATGAGGGAAAATAGCCCCAGTCTATTCAGCCTCTCTCTGTCGCTCAAACCATCCAATCTTGGCAATATCCTTGTAACTCTTTTCTGAACCCTTTCAAGTTTCACAACATCATTCCTATAGTGAGGGGACCAGAATTGCATGCAGTATTCCAATAGTGGCCTAACCTATGTCCTGTATAGCCGCAACATGACCTCCCAACTCCCTGTACTCGATGCACTGACCAATAAAAGCAAGTATACCAAACGCTGCCTTCACTATCCTCTCTACCTGTGACTCTACTTTCAAGGAACTATGAACCTGCACTTGAAGGTCTCTTTGTTCAGCAACACTCCCCAGGACCTTATCATAAAGTAAATAAGTCTTGCCCTGATTTGCCTTTCCAAAATGCAGCACCTCATGTTTATCTAAATTACAATCCATCTGCCACTCCTTGGCCCTTGTACTCTGAAATAATCTTCTTTGCTGTCCACTACACTTCAAATTTTGGTATCATTTGCAAATTTACTATCATGCCTCCTATATTCACATCCAAGTCCTTTTGTATAAATGACAAAAAGCAGTGGACCCAGCACCTCTGGCAGAAATAAGGAAATTTAACAAAACTTAATTAATTGGTTTTCTAAATGCTTTAATCAGTGCTCTGAATGGTCTGATCTTATTTTTTTTTCTCAGGTGCTCAAGTACGCTAACATTTGTTTTGTTTTCTTTAGAATGTAGGAAAAGGTTTGTTTATTTTCTTGATCCACCTTTCTCCATTCAACCCAGTATGTGCTTAAAAATAACTTAGAACACGTTTTGGGAAGGTTTAACATACTTTCTTTCCTTTGCAGAAAGACCATAGACGTGATGGGCTTAACAAAGCTGATCCTGTACCTGACCATGTGTGGTGTTTATGCCCTGAGCAAACCAACCGAAAAGAAGGATCGTACCTTCCATGAGAAAGAACTGAGTGACAAGGTGCATGATGATTCTGAGAACTTTGAATATGACCACGATGCCTTCCTTGGGGCTGAGGAGGCAAAGACATTTGATCAGCTCACTCCTGAGGAAAGCAAAGAAAGGCTTGGGTATGTAAGAACATGACAGAAAATATTAAACCAATAATGATTTACATTAAAGTTGTACTGTTGACCATACTTTTAAAGATATTTTAAAGAGCACACAATGACTGTTATTTAGTTTGGGACTATATTCTGATTTTGAATAGCTACTTCTAGATTTATGGGAAACTCCTTGATGTGAGTTGGATTCTAAACTTCATAATATATCTGTTTCCTCTGTGAGAATTTAATGTATCAATATTAATTGTGTTGTGCATCCATCTTCCCTCATTAGGAAACAAGCCTTTAATATTGTTTCTACAATAGATGGGAATCCTTGGCCATAAATCACTCTTAATAGCAATGGGATTATGAATTTAAAGCCATTTTGACCTAGCAAAATAAATTTTGATATTATCTTTTAAAATAAGAACAAGATTACAATAGTTAAAAATCAAACAACACCAGGTTATAGTCCAACAGGTTTATTTGGAAGCATTAGCTTTCAAAGGGCTGCTCTTTCATCAGGTGATCTTGGAGAATAAGATGCAGAATTTATAGCAAAAGATTAGTGTCATGCAACTGAAATGATATATTGAACAAACCTGGATTGTTGTTAAGTCTTTCATCTTTTAGAATGGGTTGCAGGTTTTGATTTCATTCATATGTAAATTCCAGAACTTCTTTTAAGTCACATTCTTGAGATAACTTAAGGTTTTATAATCTTAAGGTGACATTTCAACTCAGACGATGCATTAACAGGTGTGAGGTTAGAATCTGTATGTATCCCATTCTTGAGTCAGATTGGTTCTATTTCTAAAGTGGAATTTAGAAAATACTACATGTATTGACTGCCTGCAGATTGTGCATCTTTTGAGCAAAATAGAATGTATGAAAGCTTGGTTAAGTGGGTGTGATGGAGTATAAGCCTGTGACAGTATGTGTATAAGGCAGGGTCTGCGTGAGTGTTTACATATTCAGTGTGTGTGTGTGTGTGTGTGTGTGTGTACACACTCTCTCTCACTCTTTACACATTCACACACTTACACAGACCCTCTCTCACACGCACGCTGTCTCTCACACACGCACACATACACCCCCACGCTCTCATCCACACACACACACCCTCTAACAGGCTTATACTCCATCACACCCACTTAACCAAGTTTTCACTCATGCCAACACACTCACGTTTCGCTCTTTCTTTGTCTGTCTATCTCACATGCGCGCACACAAGTCAATGGGGTTTTGCAGATACATTCCATTTTGCTCAAAAAATGTGTTTTCTAAATTCTACTTTAGAAATAGAACCAGTCTGACTCAAGATTGGGTTACAGATAAATTCTAACCTCACACCGTTTAATGCATTCTCTGAGCTGAGATGTCACCTTAAGGTTTTATAACAAAAGGTATCTCGAGAATCTGACTTAAAAGAAGTTCTAGGATTTACATATTAATGAACTGAAACCTGCAACCCATTCTAAAAGGTGAAAGACTGTTCAACGTATCATTGTATCATGGTAATCTTTTGCTATAAATTCTGTGTCTTATGCTCCTGCTCCACAACCACCTGATGAAGGAGCAGCGCTCCGAAAGCTAGTACTTCCAAATAAACCTTTTGGACTATAAACTGGTGTTGTGTGATTTTTAACTTTGTCTACCACAGTCCAATACTGGCTCCTCCATATCAAGATTACAATAGTTCAGTTGATAGTTTCCTCTGCAGAAACATGAGAAGCTTGGTCAGTTACCTCTTTGTGCTGATTGTAATAATACTACTGTGTTTTCTGAAACGTGTCATTTATCTAAGTCATTGGTGAGTCTATTCCGTCCTTCACAATTGTGGACGATAGTGGTTATGATTGTATTATATCCCTCCTGGCTGCTGGGATTTTCCCATAATGGTTTTTTTTGGGTGTGTGAAACTATGTCCAAGCAAGAATTGTCACCTTCGAGAAAGAAAGGAATGAAATCTCTACGAAGAATATGCAATGAAAGTGCATATTTAATTCCGTAAGTAATTCTCCTTTCTTTTTAAGGCCCTTGTAATACAGGGACTACTTCAACACTGGTTTTGTTCACCAGTGTTGAGTGTTTTGCTTTCATTTTACTTCCTTACAGAGAATAGCCTTGTTCTGCAGCTTGTAACTTAAAATGCATTTTTGTTGAGTCAGCATTTTATCATCATATGCTTGTGTTCATAAACAGCCTTCTGATTTTCTAATCTTTTGTGGGGCATTGACTTAAAACTGTTTACTATGATGACACGTAGATAGAAAAGGAAATTATGAAGTGGACATAACGTATCTATATACCTTTTTTATAGGCTCCTTAAGTAAGTGGGCAAAGATCTGGCAAATGAAGTATCATGGGAATATGCAAAATTGTTCATTTTGGCAGGAGAAATTAAAACACGTTGACTAAATAGTAAGAGATTGCAGACTGTGAGGTGCACAGAGGTCTGGCTTTCCTAGTTCATGAATCACAATGTTTAGTATCGCTACAGCAAATTTATTGCAAGAGGGTTGAATACTAAAGTAGGAATATTTATGGTTTAGTAATGCACTGGACTGGCAAAATTTCATCCAGAGTAATGTGCAGTATTGGTTTTCTTATTTAAGATTAGATTCGATTCTCTACAATGTGGAAACAGGCTCTTCAGCCCAACAAGTCCACACCGCCCCTCTGAAGGGGGGACCTGCCCAAACCCATTTCCCTACCCTATATTTACCCCTGACTAATGCACCTAACACTATGGGCAATTTAGCATGGCCAAATCACTTGACCTGCACATCTTTGGATTGTGGGAGGAAACCCATGCAGACACAGGGAGAATGTACAAACTCCATACAGACAAGTGGGAATCGAACCCAGGACCCTGGTGCTGTGAGGCAGCAGTGCTAATCACTGAGCCACTGTGCTGCCCAAGAAGGAACATAAATGGAAGCAGTTCAAAGAAGGCTTATCAGACTAATACCTGGAAAGGGTGGATTATCTTGAGACAAGGTTAGACAGGCTAGGCTTGTACCCGCTGGGCTTTAGAAAAATGGTGACTTGATTGAAGCATACAAAATGCTGAGGGAGTTGACAGGGCAGAGGTGAAGAGCATGTTTCCTTTTCAGGGAGAATCTAGAACTGGATGTCACTATTCAGTAACAACCTTTTTTTTAATGGTTGTCCCATCCCCATCCCCATCCCCATCAACAGTCAGTGGTGGGAAACTTTATTCCTACACTCAGTCCTTTTTATTTCCCTTCTCCACGTCAGAGAACTCGGTACTGCAGCAAACCTTTTTATTAACTGGCACCTATGGGATTAGGAGTGTATTAGTTGATCAAATATTCCGGTAGATCAAAGGTCCACATAATTAATGTAAAAACACACAGTAATAGAAACCTAATGCAGGGGATACACACGTCACTCTTAATTTATTTATAGTATAAATCACTTAAATAATAATGCAACTTTGCCTTAACTTATTGGTAGAGAGCCTTCTCACTCTTACTCTCTCAACTGACTACTCAGACATTGGGGAGACTGTGATAATACAAAATAAAACTACTTCTGTATTTGAGGTATAATTTTTGTCAGTTTATTGGGAGTGCTGGTTGATAAGGTGCCAGTTAAAACAGTTTGCTGTAAATATACTTTTTGTCTTTGCTCACCTCTCCTAAATACTTTTAAAGCTCAGCATGGTACTAAAAAAGTAAGAGACTGCAATGTGCAAAATATATACTTCGTGGTGCCAAGTTGTCTCAGTCCAGATCAGTGCTTACAAAGTTTTAAAGCTGTACTCTGGCAACTCTTCGATACTTCCCAGTGCGGCTATTGTGACTTTTGAGTTATAGATTAGGAACGTTTGGGATCACCAGATATATGGTTGAAGGTCACAAATAAATTGAACAGATTTATTTCATTATAGTAATTGAGTTGGATTTGAGCTCTGATTCTACAGACGAAAGACTAGATTAAATGAATTTTTTTTCAAATTGGCCCTTTAGGATTCATGGTAGTTTCTCAATCAGAAAAGCCAGGATAATTCTAGTTAGTTCCTGGTTTTACAATTGATGATTCCACATGGTGAAATATAAGCGGGGGCATTGCAATTTATCTGTCTGTCTGTGCTGGGGAGTTTGAATTCATCTATTCTCTTAAATCCACAGCTGAAGTTTTGACTTTTACATACAAATCACCTGTTGTAATTAATTTTAAGGTGGCTGTAAGATCAAAGTTAATGGAGAGTGCACCCCATAGAAGTCCATTTCAATATAGCTCTGCAGAATCCTTCTCTACATTGAACATAAGTACCTATCAGTCAACTTCTCCAAGCGCCTTTTCCTAACCTTTCCCGGGTTTTCTGACTCTCCCAACAGAAAAATTGTAGATAAAATCGATGGAGACAAGGATGGGTTTGTTACAGAGGAGGAACTTAAGAAATGGATTAAACTTGCACAAAAGCGTTGGATTTACGAGGATGTCGAACGTCAGTGGAAGGGTCATGATCTAGACAACGATGGCCTCGTGTCCTGGGAAGAGTACAAAAATGCGACCTATGGGTCCCTGTTGGGTAGGTTTTTATGACGATTCTTTAAGGTCCAGAGTCTGACCCTGCCATCTACACGTTTTTTGTCTTTTTGTAGAATGATAGTAGATAAAATAGATGAGGATAAGGACGGATTTGTGACGGAGGCAGAGCTGAAGGCTTGGATAAAGCGGGCTCAGAAGAGATACATCTTCGAGAATGTTGGGCGCCAGTGGCCAGATTTCGACAGTAACCAGGATGGGCTTGTCTCCTGGGAGGAATACAGAAACGTAACATACGGCTACTACCTGGGTAAGGAGCAGCAGGCGAGACATTGAGCTGCATGTAATACTAAAGGGAAAGCAGTTAGTGGCAGTAAACAGGAGGAGGAACTTTGGTGCTGAACTACCCTGCTATGATTTGTAAAAATGATTCAAGATGATTTCTGATACTTCTAGAGACTTCAAGTTATATTGTAACTTTGTAATTTAGCAATAAAAGTTCACATCCATCAGTACATTGCATTTATAAGAACATAAATAGGAGCAGGAGTAAGCCATTCAACTTCTCAATATTTGCCTTGTATTTTGTATGTTTTAATAAGGTCATCTTTCTTTCATCTAAAGTTTAATGAATAAAGATTTAATCTGTTTAGGTATACTGATCTGTTAACCACTTCATCCTTTTGAATCTCTTTTGAATCAAAAGAGTGAATCTCTTTTGAACAGCCTCCAATGTTAATACGTTCTTTCTTAAATATGTGTTCAAAATTGTAGTTCTGCAGGTTCAGCCTGACCACCCCCTTTTCCCAGGTGTAACAAGACTTTCCCATTTTTAAACTCAAACTGTCTAAAATTTAAGGGACAAAATTTCATTTATCTTGCTTGGCGCACTTGTATGCTAACACTCAGATTAGATTCCCTACAGTGTGGAAACAAACCTTCGGACCAACAAGTCTACACCGACCCTCTGAAGAGTAACCTACCCAGACCCATTTCCCTCTGACTAATGCACCTAACACAATGGGCAATTTAGCATGGCTAATTCACCTGACCTGCACATCTTTGGACTGTGGGAGGAAACCCATGCAGACATGGAGAGAATGTGCAAATTCCACACACAGTCGCCAAAGGCTGTAATCGAACCTGGGACCCTGGTGCTGTGAGGCAGCACTTCTAACCACTGAGCCACCATGCCGCCCATATGATGGACAAGAACACCAAGATCCCTCTACTCTGTACGTTTTTGTTATTTAAATGGAGAGAAATTCCAATCTGCATTTTAATTCTTCCTATCAAAATGCATGACTTCACACTTCCCAAGTTAAACTCCATCTGCCAAGTTTCTTCCCAGTCACTCAACCTATCCACAACCCCTCGCAGCTTCCTTGCGTTCTCATCACAACTTGCCTCCTAACCTATTTTTGTGGCATCAGCAAATTTGAATACATTACACTCTGCCCCCTCCTCCAAGACATAACTTAGATAGTAAATAATTGAGGTTCAAGGACTGATCCTTGTGGTACTCCACTATATTTCCATCTGTACAACCTGAAAATATTCATTAAATTTTACTCTTTTTAATTTAAGGCTGTGCTTGTCTCTTGAAATTTTCCAGGTGTCGCTGCCCTCTTGCTGATCTCTCCTAGTGTCTGCAGTTGAGATACCAGCTTCTCAACTCTGAGTTGAAGTTCCTGCAACTCATGCTGCAGATGTGGTCACTGTGGATCACATTGGCAACCAGCAGCCCCCACATAACTACGGCTGCAACACATCACCTACTCAGCCATTTCTATTCTATTTAATTAATTAGATGTTAACTATTTAAAAAGTGAATTTCCTGCTGGTACTCTTCAGTTGTAGTAATGATCCATGATTTAAAGCAATTGGCCAGTCGTGATATCTGGAAGAAATTCTCACCGTTCACATACATGTTTTCCTGTGACCTCACTCAACAGCTGATAGGTTAAATGGTCTCTGTGCTGTCAGTTTTTATCTCTCGCTGCTGCTGTCCTTCTCGGACAGGTCCACTGTTCCTTTCATGAAAGCATGACCCTGTTCTCTTGTATTGTTTAAGAAGTTGCTGACTTTGCTCTCTGTCGTGCTATTTTTGAAGAACAGAGTACTTCTCTCTTTACCTCTTTCAGGTATGCTGACTGTCTCAGTATCCTCCTTGCTCACACTGTTTTCCCATCATTAGTCTGATGCTTGCACATTTTTTTCTCCAAGTCTTCTCTAATGATGGCCAGTCCATCTGTATCTCAAATCTTGAAATTCAGTTAACTCAGCTGCATTCACAAGCTTTTGGAGGAGCAAGTTCCACATTTCTCACATTTTATCTGGTAGCAATGCTCTAATTTTGTGAGATAGAATGGTTGTATCTTTCTCCAGGTAATTTCCTTCTTGAATTGTCACAGTTGCACTCACTAGAATGATCCATACCCTTTTCTTTCAGGGTGTGTCTCCACATCAGTATATTCGGCAAGTTCTTGAATATTCTATTTGTACTGTACACATGAAGACCTGAAGCTAAATAAGGCACTCTGGGGTGGAAGTCTATTTTTGTTTGTCTCTAGGTTCAACTTAATCATTGTGAATAGCTTTATTCAAGCTCTTGTTGAAAGCAGACACATGGTATGTAAAGCCCCTAACTCAAAATGCAAAATGATACAACTATAAATGACATGTAACGGTTGGACAAAGTAGAGGGAACTTTATTCATTTTATAAACACATGTTGCAGTAAGAGTAGGTTGGTTTAATAAGATTGTAGCTGATTTTTTAATTCGACCATACCTTCCTGCTTTAACTCCTTACGCTTTGATTTGGAGTCAGAGTTATAGATTTCCTTTAGTGTTTTTCTTGGTATGTTTAGTCATTTATTGCATAAGAGAGTCTTTGTGGATGTTGGAGGCCAGTCATCACAGCTGCAGGTCCTCAGGATAATGCTCTATGCCCAACCATCTTTGACTCCATAATACTGACCTGGTCTCCATCATAAAATGTGAAATAGGGATCTTTGCTGTTGATTGGTCCTGAGCATTGTGCATGATTACTCAAATACTTTTGCAGTCTATGTCCAAATGCAGCAAGACCTGGACAACTCTCAAGCTTGGGCTGATAAATGGCAAGTAACATTTGCCTTACACTACTGTCAGGCAATAACTATCTGACACAAGAGCATCTAACCATCATCATTTGAGATTCAGTAGCGTTATTATTGCTTAGTAGTTTACAACCATTATCTTAGGGGTTACCATTGACCAGAAATTGACTTGGATGGGCCATGTAAATATTCCAGCTGCAAAAGTAGGATGCCACATCCACAAACTTCACTCTGTCCAACATCAGTGCACAGTAGCAGCAGTATGTACTCTCTCTACTGCAGAAATTCACCAGAATTAGACAGAACCTTCCAAACCATCTAGAAAGACAGGGGCAGCAGATCTGTGGGAACAACACCACCTGCAAGTTCATATCCAATCACTCCCTTTCCTGACTGGAACAAGATCATTATTCCTTCATTGCGACTGAGTCAAAATCCTGGAACTCCCTCTCTGGCAACTTTGTAGGTGTGTCGACATGAAATAGTCTGCAGTAGTTCATGAAGGCTACTCAGCTCCGCAAAATATAGGATGGGTAATAAATGCTGAGCACGCCAGTAAAACCTATTTCTCCTGAATAAATGACAAAACATGTGACTTTTTTTGGGTCTCGCAACATGATTTGTGCAAAGAGAAAATTCATCTTTGCTGAATGTAGTGTTTTATCCAAATGCTGTAAAGCATAGTTTCTCATCAATCTCAGCACTTCAACTGGCTTGAATAATTGCCTTGGTTAGTTATAACAACATTTGGTGCATGGGGTTTTAGAAGGATGAGAAAGTCTTCTGAATAAATGACTTATTTTCAAAGTCTTCATTTGTAACAAATAGACAGCTTAACAATACATGTAGTAAGGAAATTCATTGGGTTAGTTTTGGACTTTATAAAACCATAAGACATGAATAAAAGTAAGGCCATTTGGCCCATCGAGTACGCTCTGCCATTTAATCATGGCTGAAGGGATTTCAACTCCACTTACCCGCACTCTTCCCGTGACCCTTAATTCTTTGTGAGATCAAGAATTTATCAGTCTCTGCCTTGAAAGCACTTAATGTCCCGGCCTCCACTGTGCTCTGTGACAATGAATTCCAAAGGCCCACCACTCTGGCTGAAGAAATGTTTCTCATTTCCGTTCTAAATTGACCCCCTCTAATTCTAAGGCTGTGCCCATGGGTGCTAGTCTCCTTGTCTAATGGAAACAATTTCCCAGCTTCCATCCTTTCTAAGGCATGCATTATCTTGTAAGTTTCTATTAGATCACCCCTCAACCTTACAACTCTAATGAAACAATCCCAGGATTCTCAGCCATTCGTCGTAGGTTCGGCCTACCATTCCACAGTCCATTCTCTGTAATTAGACTATGGCACATTAAGCTGGCCATGAGCAGCAAATGTCAAAGTTTGTGCAGCTGAGTGTTCTAATCAGTATTAGAATAAGCTCTGCGTGTTCATGACTGGTGAATAGAGTTGGTGAAACTCATTTAAAGTCTTGAGTTTTGGTTTTGATTGCATGATTGATTACCAAACCCTGCCAGAGATTTAACTATGCACTGTATAATTTAAAATGCTGTATTTGCCAGTCTTTGTGTTCAGTATAATGTTTCCTAAAATTGAAAATATCAGTGATATACAAAAAGATTTATAGGTGGGATGCAGGAAATCAGTCTCTGATTTGAAGCAAATGAAAAAGAATTTGTTTTAACACTGTGTCGCTTGTGATACGTCAACCCCTAAGTGTCTATTGTTGCATTATAAAGGGTATTGAATATTCAACACTGAAAAGTATAAATTGATCTCTTCATGTTACGTGATCTCTTTCACAACAAACTGGCATCCTGTCAATTCTAGTGTTGGTAGATCATCTAAGTGTTCACCATGGTGAATGGAACTGAGATATTTCCATTGGCTTCCTGTTACACACTTTTCCTTGATCGGTTGATCTGACCTGATACAAAAATAGAAATTACCAGAGAAACTCAGCAGCAGTGGCAGCATCTATGGAGAGAAAGCAAAGTTAACATTCAGAACAAAGGTCACTGGACCTGAAGCATTAAGTCTGCTTTCTTCCCACCGATGCTGCCAGACCTAAGTTTCTTCAGCAATTTCTGGTTTTTGTATCAGATTTCCAGCATCTGCAATTCTCTTTTGTTTTATTGATCTAACCTGCTTTTCACTACTTTGACATGGATCCAAAACAAAACCAAACTTTTTTCTGTTGACTATGTTTTCAAAGTACATCTTCGCAAGAAAACATGGAAAGAAAACTCACTAGGAATGAGTTGATGTTTAGTTTTACCAGGTTGCTACCATAGAATTGTGGTAACTACTGTAGACCTGATTTGAATAATCAGGTTTTCTCTCCTTTCTTTACAGGGTAATTTTGAGAAAATGCAGAATTTTATTTTAGCAGAGATTCCTGTAGCATCCAAGGCAAGAGTGAAGTACTTTGAAGACTGACGTATAAACAAACCTTTTGCTTTAGCATTCAGTCACTGTCACTTACCTGCCAGAACGTTTATCTGGGGTCTAACATTCTTTCCAGAATTGATCAAATGTTCACGTGCCTCTGTTTTCAAACTGTTTACTAATCTTGGAATTGTTCTTTCCCTTCTTTCTTTCTACACCCTTTGATCTCCAAGATGACGTGGATGCTGACGATGGCTACAACTATAAACAGATGATGATAAGAGATGAACGCAGGTTCAAAAAGGCTGACCAGAATGGTGACCTGTTTGCTACAAAAGAGGAGTTCACTGCCTTCCTGCATCCAGAGGAATATGATCATATGAAAGACATTGTTGTGCTGGTCAGTATTGTGAAGATGCCTTGTTTTCACCCAACACTATTTAATATTTACATACAAAGCCCATTATGGTCAATATTGGTCTGTTGTTTTTATGTTTTCTGATCAACCTATTGAGATGTGATGACACAACTCTGGAACAGGTGAAACGTGACCCCCAAGCCTTCTGGGTCAAAGGCAGGGACGCTATCACTGTACCATAAAAGCCGACCTCCCAACTCTATTTCAAGTGGCAGAGTATGGAGTAGAGCTGGAAATGTGTTGCTGGAAAAGCGCAGCAGGTCAGGCAGCATCCAGGGAACAGGAGAATCGACGTTTCGGACATAAGCCCTTCTTCAGGAATCGAGTATGGAGTAGATGCAAACCATTGAGCCCAACTGATATACACTGGTATCTGTTTGTGCTCAAGCTTCTACTCTACTTCATTATAATTCTGTTATCATGACATCTCAGTATCTCTAAGTAATTGAGAAATCAGTACATAATATGTCAAGATGCAGAAGAAGTAAATAATATTTGATGAGGGATGAGATGGAGGATTTAAAGAATGAACACTACTGTGGCTTCTTGGAATTATGTAACTGGTTAGCACTGAGTAACATGGTAGTATGAGGCATGATTCCTGAAGAAGGGCTCATGCCCGAAACGTTGATTCTCCTGCTCCTTGGATGCTGCCTGACCTGCTGCGCTTTTCCAGCAACACATTTTCAGTATGAGGCATGCACAACCCAGAAAAGACCTTTGTGACCCATTTAATTGAATCCAAAAGAAACAAAGTTTACGCAAGTGATCTTGACTATCAACTGCATTGGTTGCCAGCGAATTAACAAGATGCAGTTTTTGCTGGACTTTCAAGATTATTCTTTCCACCTTCACTGTAATAGGATGTTTGTGGACGCTTGCCACTCTGCACAGTTAAACCTGAACTGTGTTCACTTCCTTACAAATGAGTCTGTATCTCTTTTTACAACTAGTGTACTAGAGACTTTTTATTACTTTTGGCATTTTATTCTGGCTCTTCCCCTAATTTTGATGATATGTACTCACCTAGTTTACAAATCATAACTCTGCAATTTTTGTATAATTGCATGACCAGAAAAAGGTCAATGATTCCATTAACAATTTTGATTCTCGGGACCTTTAGGCTTTGCCAAGTGTAGAAGGCTTGCCATTATGGAAAGTTACATTAGGTCTCTTTTAAAGTAGGGTTTATTGTCTGAAAAGCACGCAAAACTCTAACTCCTACTGTTCTAAGTTTTTATATTCGGAAGTGGACAAAAGCTGTCTTTCTTTTTCTGGCAGGAAACCATGGAAGACATTGATAAGAATGGAGATGGCTTTATTGATTTGGAGGAGTATATTGGTAAGTAAATTGGAATTGGAAGAGTAGGGGATCAGAGATTTAAAAACTGGAGCTTAAAGTTCAATCTGATCAATTGCGAGCAGGAACATGAGCGATGCATTTTACTGCTGCAGCACACTTTCACAACAAGTGAGAGATAAGTGGGCGGCACAGTGGTTAGCACTGCTGCCTCACAGCGCCAGAGACCCGGGTTCAATTCCCGCCTCAGGCGACTGACTGTGTGGAGTTTGCACGTTCTCCCCGTGTCTGCGTGGGTTTCCTCCGGGTGCTCCGGTTTCCTCCTACCATCCAAAGATGTGCAGGGTCAGGTGAATTGGCCATACTAAATTGCCTGTAGTGTTAGGTAAGGGGTAAATGTAGGGGTAGGGGTGGGTTTCGCTTCGGCAGGTCGGTGTGGACTTGTTGGGCCGAAGGGCCTGTTTCCACATTGTAATCTAATCTAATCTAAAAAAGATACTGGAGGATTTTGGTATTCCAAGTGTTGGGGTGTGTATAGGGATTGGTGAGTATAAAAATATGCACAGGAGTTGAAATAAATTGAGGCTCATTGGGAAATCAGCAAATGTGTTGGTGAAACTACATACACAGGATGTTACTCTGCATATCTAAGTACTTTTGGTGGAATAGATGGATCAGTGAGGATGGACACATTGGGCTACACATGACTACTGGGGAAAGAGGAAGGAATCTAAAATGTTACAGGCAAGAATTGAATAATTGGTTTTGGAGTTGCCAGATTTTAATTAGTGTGTAATCTATGAATTAATGTTCTTGTGCTTAACAAAACGCAGGCTGAAAAATAGTTGTGGACAAGTTTTGGAAGTTGAACCCTGATTTGTTTGGTCGCTAACAAGAGAGCACCTTTCTGACCAGTAAAGGAACACACTTCAACTAAAGCCCAAAGGATTTGCAGAGTAGACTGTGCGCAATACTGAAGTATAGTGATTAGACAATGGTTAGGTAGAATGGTGATAATAGTGGTGATAAAAGTTTAACTAGCCAATTGGACGAAACAAAAAGCACAGATCAAGAATGTTGAAAAGGGATAACACCATTCATGTGGCTGGTACGTTGGATACCTGACTGACTATCTTGATTTTGAACAGAATACAAGCTGCACTGAGAAAAATTCCACTGAAAGGGGTGGGTGAAATATGGGATCGAAGGAGTGAAATGAGGGGGCATATGCTAAGCCAGGTGATGTTTTGGGGCAAATACTTAAGGTGAAAACTTTTGTGTGTGTGTGTGTGTGTGTATATAAGCATCTTTCACAATAGAAAATCCTAAAATGGCTTACATCTGATTAGTACTTTTTAAATGCATCTTTATTGCATTATTGGAATTACACCACCTAATTTGTCCTTTGCAAGTTACCATGTCCAGCAATGAGATGCATTTTTGTGATGCTGATAGAGTAACATTGACTAGGACTTCAGAGAGTGATTGATTTGTAATTTAACTGATTACATTTCTATGGACTTACCAATTAATTTTGGATATAGCCTGCTACTGAGGCACTGGTCTAGAATAGTGGGGCTGTGGAAATTCCATCTACGTTATCCAGTCAAGATTAAATGATGTGGATTATAATATTGAGTTGGTGTCTTGACCTTTTACTTTATCACGTGCTAACATAGGGATGTTTGGGGGAGGGGAGGGTTTGCGGATGATGGAGTAATTACTATGTTCTTTCTGCTGAGTTTGTTTTTAACTGCAGTAAGTCATCCTTGACAGACAGAACTATTAGGAGGCAGAGCCCTTGGTGCCAGAACTTTTGGAGCAAATTAAAGTTTGCTACTTTGTTTAATCACATTTGTGCATTTTAAGCACAAGTTGTTTTGCTAACTAGGGTTAGGAGCACAGAAAGACAAAGGGAAAGTTTTCAATGTGTCTGACCATCCCTCAATGTTTTCAGGTGATATGTACACTGCAGACAGTGATGGCCATGAGCCAGAGTGGGTAAAAACCGAGCGTGAGCAATTCACGGAGTTCAGAGATCGCAACAAAGATGGCAAAATGGACAAGGATGAAACCAAAGACTGGATCCTGCCAGCTGACTATGATCATGCTGAGGCAGAAGCCCGACATCTTGTCTATGAATCTGATGAAAACAAGGTGAGCTGTTCACATTGCTCATTCAAGTTTTTGTCCTTGATTGTATTAAACATTTAGTCCTGTGAGTGAAAGTTTCATCAGTGTTTCATAAATGCCTGAGCCTTCGGCTGCCTAGCATCTAAGCTCTAGACCTCCCTGCATTCTCTTTACTGGAGCTGACCAATAATAAAACTGTATGGGATAAATTGGGAAGGAAAATTTTGACAGGTGTGGATAAACTATGGTGTTTTTCTTAAAATTAGCAAGGGAATTGGCACAATTCATTAGGGTAATGTTCTTGCCACTCAAATTAAAGTTGAGACTAGTTTTAAACATTTAGAAAGTATTCAAGAGTTGGAATAGATGTTGAACAAACATGGTTCCACTTAAAGGGAAATTATTGTGAAGTAAGTTGAGGGAAAGGCATAGGGCAGGGGTGAATTCAGTAAATTCAGAAATCAATGAAAAGCATTTCTAAGGAAGAGTGATTGAATTCTTGATATGATGAATTTGCTTGATCTATCCAAAAAGTAAAATTATTGATCTAATGGCCTGTCCTTGTTCTTTAAAAGCCTTTCTGCTGTATGTGCCAACCTTTTATAACTGTTTGCCTCCAAATTTGTTCCAGGATGGAAAACTCACCAAAGAAGAAATAGTCAAAAAGTATGACTTGTTTGTGGGAAGCCAGGCCACAGACTTTGGAGAGGCCTTAGTAAGACATGATGAGTTCTGAGTGTGTTGATAACTACTGTGGAGAACGAACAAGAATCCATTCCATAAAGAAGGGATAATTTATTTTTTACAATTTGCTGTTTTAACTCGGTGTTCTGTTCTCAGGTTGTTAACTGTGTTCTATTCAGAAGCAGAGAAGGAGGGTTGGTGGTTGTAAAGAAGCAGCCATCTTGTGCCTAGAGAGTGATGTGTAATTACTGGTATATATTTCCCATGTATGTGTAGATTCCTAACTACATTTATTTTTATATTTTTTTTCTTCTTTTGATTGGATTTCTGTTATCCCATGCAGCATCCATTTAACTTCCAGGAAGCTCCATGGCCTGGTTTATAACAACAGTTCAAAAAAGTTGCTTATGCATGAAGTTCAAGAAATGCTTAGATTATGGAAGCATTTTTTTGGTCAGGTCATTTGTTACCTGTCTTAAGAGGGGTTTGTTTGTACAATTGCCATTTTGGAATTCAAACATATGTGTGGACAAATACTGAGAGCCAGATACACCCTCAATAAATTACCTTGGTCATCTGTTGCATTTGTGTTCTACAGCATTCTACTATACTGTAATATACTGCCACAAAGTGAAAAAGAATTTAATTATGCTATTCACATGAAATTGGAGAAGAGAAGTTGATCTATGGCTGCAGCACCATGACTAAACATCCTTGGCCCCTTGAACCACTATGTAATTCCCTGTCCAGGAGATCTGATATCCAAGAATCATTGATGAAGACACATTCCTTTTATATAATACAGTCTCTTCCCAGTCAAGAATCAGTTACGCTCCCTCCTGGAAAGCATAATAAATGTATGTAGTATTGATCATGTTAATATGCATTAATAGCTGTTATGTACTTTTTTTTTGTTCCCTATCTCTCTCAGCCTTTCACTGGTCTCAGCTGCCATCTGTAGGTTAAAATGTAACAGTATTTAGAAATAAGCAGCAGTATATTTTGTTTTTTTTTAACCCAACTGGCAATCAGTTAAAGGCAGGTTAATCTCCTCACTGTGATGAGGGTAGGTGTGGCATTCTGCTGATCATTAAACTAACTGGGCATCCTTTGTTAGAATTCTATCTCTGTGAAGGTTAACATGAAATGTTGCTCTAACTTTGGTCATTTTTTTAATCCTATATTTACCATCTTGTGTTTTGAGGAGAAATATATATTTGGAGAGTTTTAATATAAACATTCATGGAAGTTACATACTATTTTAAAAAGAAGCCTGCATTCAGTCACTAAGTCAATTCAGTGTTATATTTGTACATATAATGAGACGTGTAGTTGATTTTTCTTATTACTAATGCATTTATGTGTACATGAGGAATGTATTCTTGTAGTCCATTTCCTTGGCTGAGAAGAGTAAATTTGGAAATAACCAACAGACCAGACAACATTTATGTGGAAAGTGACAGAATTAATGTTTCAAGTGAATGACCTTTCCCATTTGAGCAGGAAATCAAAAGTTGACTAATATTGACAGTGTTTTTGACTAAGTTTTCGTATAGTTGCGGTTATGATTTGCATTTTTTGCATTTGACTAAATTAACGTTCTAAAGCGCGTGGTGTAGTGCTGTTTAGCGTTGAGACACAAATGTTGTAAATTCTTCCATTCGTATTCATAGTTTGTGGGGACAAAGGAAGGAAATATGCATCAAAACTACTGCACAGTGTTTAACAGCTGTGAATTTGACTTTTAACACAGTGGTATGGTTAGCCTGCAGCTGCAGAGACATGTGGTTAAAGTTCTAAGTATCTATGGTGTTGAAAACCACACTCAATGCTTGGAATAGCCATAGTCTGACTGACTTCTTCCCACTTCAATTTGTCGAACTGCTCTGAACAGTATTCATACACTATTTAATGAATTATGGGATTCCTTCCTTGACTTAGCAGCATTCAAAAGTAAGCTCGCTGCCTTTTGTATACAATGAGATCTATTGTCAGTAACATTTGCATCCAAAATATTAATGTCTTTCTAAGCTATTAAGTTTAAGATGCATAATTTCTTTCTTTGCTTTGCTTTTTGTTCCATCTATAAGCATGAGCAATTTTTTGAAGCGTATGCTGTGCTGCATTATGTTCTGTGCCCAAATCCTCCTCCAATGTAATGATCTAACCTTGATTATTTGGAAATGAAACACCAAAACTGATGCTGATTGAGGGATAACCCATGACCTCCAGTTAAGTGCCCAACACAGCACTGGATAGTCTCCTAATTTCATTTAAGCTGTTGGGACAAATCAGATTCATGTTCAACAGCCATACAACTTTTTTTCCTGCCCTGTCAACTGATGGTAAATATTGACTTCTAATCTAAATCTATTTGGACACTTGAAGAGTTGATCATTGTGGCATCTAATTGTCAATTGCATTTCACTTCACATTGAGCTCAATGAATAATTAGGAGAGCAGCCAGACTCTGAAATCTTTTGTAATAATGACAATCAGATTGGATGTCATCTCCTTGGGTGATTGACATGAGATTTGAAGTTGTTTGTACAAGTCCATCCTCCCTTGTGCTGTAATACAGCAGTTTTGATTCTTCCCCAGGTCCTGTTTCTAACCAGACAGCTGATTTTTTTTTTCCCCCTCAGTAAATATTTGATTTTTTTTTCAAAACTTGCTTTGCTTTACAGTTCTTCAAAGAATATTCTTTGAAACAGGATATAACTGGGCAACAACATATTTACAGACAAGAATCTAATCAAGGGGTTTGTGTATTAAAGTACGTGAGTGAGTTATATGCTAGACTAACATAATTCTGAGCGACTTCGATTTGGAGTCTAATTGAGGACTTCAAAAGGATACCTGAGTTGTAATAATTAACTTCAGTAGAGTAGATTTGTAATTTCATCGTTCTGCTTTTACACCAGTAGCCCCACTATCTTGGTAAGTGACTAAAACCTCCTCCTCCCACCCTCAGAAGTCTCTGTGACTTGGCCAACTACCCTGCCATGCAAATTCACAAGTGGATTCAATTGTTTTCTTGTTGGAGGTGAAGTTAATAGGTTTCATTTAGATTTAGATTTAGGAACCCTCCAACCACAAGGGATGAACTCCGATTTCTCCAGTTTCCTCATTTCCCCTCCCCAACCTTGTCTCAGTCCCAACCCTCGAACTCAGCACCACCTTCCTAACCTGCAATCTTCTTCCTGACCTCTCCGCCCCCACTCCAGCCTATCACCCTCACCTTAACCTCCTTCCACCTATCGCATTTCCAACGCCCCTCCCCCAAGTCCCTCTTGCCTACCTTTTATCTTAGCCTGCTGGGCACACTTTCCTCATTCCTGAAGGACTCTTGCCCAAAACGTCGGTTCTCCTGCTCCTTGGATGCTGCCTGACCTGCGCTTTTCCAGCAACACATTTTCAGCCCTTCATTTAGATTTTGTCAAACCTTTTTAAATATTGATTAAATCTAATTTAATTGTTACACACCTCGATAGACTTAGAATATCAGTGCTTTGAGAGAGATTTGTCTTCTTTTGAAAGAAGAGATCAAAATGAAGTTCCATCCATTGTATGACAGCAATTTGAAATATCATGTAATGGTCTCATTTGGGCTGAAGTGTGATGCCTCCAGAGTTCAATTGATGCTCAACACTTATCACCCATTTATGACTTTAGTTATGTTAGAAATGTACTAGGGGAAAGTGAGGACTGCAGATGTTGGAGATTAGAGTTGAGTGTGGTGCTTGAAAGCAGGTCAAGCAGCATCTGAGAGCAGGAGAATCGATGTTTCTGGCGTAAGCCCTTCATCAGGAATCGTATGTTAGAAATGTGTTGGTGTGTAACTATTGCCTGTCAAAATCTATCCCAGGAAATACCAGCAGTTTGTAAGGAGAGAAAATACAGGAGAATGAATCAATAGATAATTTTAGTTTGAGATGGAGGTGCAAATCTGCTGCTTAAACTAATCAGACTGCATCAGGTGCTGGGTGAGAGGAGTAGATGTATGCTTTGTAAAGTGAACTATGTTTATCATGACTGGGCAGGTGGGATATTGTAGAAAAATCAGTTGCAGTGCATATTCAGCACATGTCTGTGTATTTTTTTGCAAATCCATTTAAACGTCTGGATTTGCTGTCTAAGGCTAGAGGGCGGGTCTGAGCTGTTACTCACACTGTACTTGAAGTATCAGTAAATTGCACGTTTTTGATATGTCTACACGAGCACATTTTCTTCATGTAAAATGTTTGCCTGTGTCTGCTTTGAATTGAATCCTAATCCTCAATAAAGTGTTTTTTTTTAAATAACAAGGTATTTGTTTTTATTTTCTCTTTCCAATTATTGTGTGTGATTTGCTTTGATCTCTTATTTTGCAGACTTTTTATTCTAGCCCTTGAATGTTATTGATCATGAACTCTTTATTTCAATTGTTGTAGTTTCTCTACAAGACCTTTTTCCTCCCACAGTCTTATAGGTTTACCTCTTTCTATATTGCCCTCTTTGATAGCTGCTGAGCTATTCTTGCAAATTATTTTCATGGAGTACTTGTCACTACCCAACCAGATATTTCCAAACTAATTGAAAAGGAAGTAAAGCAGATCAGTCATCCAGGAGTAACTATCGCAATGTTTGACAACTAATTATTTTTGAAATTGTGTTCATTTTATATAGGTTTCTTTGATTAAATCAAGCCCCAGTGAATGAAGTAATGAGCAATTGTAATCTAACTTTAATCGTCCAATGAAGCAGCAAGTAGAAATATAAGAATTGATGTGCACATAGAATTGAGTCCCCATTTTAGACATACGATTTCTTATTCTATTTGAAGCTTCTGAATGTAAACTGGTCCTACTATAATTGTGCTTTCTACTAGTGGTAGTAAAGTTAATCTGGTTATGTTTGTGTAATTTCCATTATAAATGTTAATGTAAGTAGACATATATAAAATCATGAAGGCCATACATAAGGTGAATAGCAAATGTTTTTTTTTAACCTGAGGATAGTGGAGTTCAAAACGAGAGGGCATATTTGGTGTGGCACAGTGGCTCAGTGGTTAGCACTACTACCTCTCAGCTCCAGGGACCCGGGTTCGATTCCAGCCTCTGGCGTCCGTGTGGAGTTCACACATTCTCCCTATGTCTGCGTGGGTTTCCTCTGGGTGCTCCTGTTCCCTTCCACAATTCAAAGATGTGCAAGCTAGGTGAATTGGCCATGCTAAATTGTCCATAGTGTTCAGGAATGTGTGGAGTCATAGAGATGTACAGCACAGAAACAAACCCTTTGGTCCAAATAGTCCATGCCGACCAGATATCCCAACACAATCTAGTCCCACCTACCAGCACCTGGCCCATATCCCTCCAAACCCTTCCTATTCATATACCCATCCAGATACCTTTTTAAATGTTGCAATTGTACCTGGCTCCACCACTTCATTTAGCAGCTCATTCCATACCCATACCATCCTCTGTGTGAAAACGTTGCCCCGTAGGTCTCTTTTGTATCTTTCCCCTCTCACACTAAACCTATGCCCTCTAGTTCTGGACTCCCTGACCCCAGGGAATAGACTTTGCCTGTTTATCCTGACCATGCCCCTCATAATTTTGTAAACCTCTATAAGGCCACTCCTCAGCCTCTGACGCTCCAGGGAAAACAGCCTCAGTCTTTTCACTCTCTCTCCCTATAGCTCCAATCTTCAAACCCTGACAACATCCTATCTTTACTGAACCGTTTCAAGTTTCACAACATCTTTCCAGTAGGAAGGAGACCAGAATTACACGCAATATTCCAACAGTGGCCTAACCAATGTCCTGTACACCCGCAACATGACCTCCCAACTCCTGTACTCAATACTCTGACCAATAAAGGAAAGCATACCAAACACCTTCTTCACTATTCTATCTACCTGCGACTCCACTTTCAAGGAGCTATGAACCTGCACTCCAAGGTCTCTTTGTTCAGCAACACTCTCTAGGACCTAACCATTAAGTGTATAAGTCCTGCTAAAATTTGCTTTCCCAAAATGCAGCACCTTGCATTTATCTAAATTAAACTCCATCTGCCACTTCTCAGCCCATTGGCTCATCTGATCAAGATCCCTTTGTAATCTGAGGTAACCTTCTTCGCTGCCCACTACATCTCTAATTTTGGTGTCATCTGCAAACTTACTAATTGTACCTCTTATGCTCACATCCAAATCATTTATATAAACAATGAAAAGTAGTGGCACTCCAGTCTGAAAATCAACCCGCCACCACCACCTTTGAGCCAGTTCTGTATCCAAATAGCTAGTTCTCCCTCTTTTCCATGAGATCTCACCTTGCTAATCAATCTCCCATGGGGAACCTTGATGAATGCCTTACTGAAGTCCATATAAATCATGTCCATGCTCTGCCCTAATCAATCCTCTTTGTTACTTCCTCAAAAAACTCCAGTTCATGAGACATGATTTCCCATGCACAAAGCCATGTTGAGTATCCCGAATCAGTCCTTGCCTTTCCAAATACATGTACATCCTGTCCCTCAGGATTCCCTCCAACAACTTGCCCACTACTGATGTCCGGCTCACCAGTCTATAGTTCCCTTGCTTGTCCTTACCACCTTTCTTAAACAGTTGCACCATGTTAGCCAACCTCCAGTCTTCCGGCACGTCACCTGTGACTATCGACAATACAAATATCTCAGCAAGAGGCCAGCAATCACTTCCCTAGTTTCCCACAGAGTTTTAGGGTAACACCCGATCAGTTCCTGGGGATTTATCCACTTTTATGCATTTCGAGACATCCAGCACGTCCTCCTCTGTAATATGGACATTTTTCAAGATGTCACCATCTATTTCCCTACATTCTGTATCTTCCATGTCCTTTTCCACTGTAAATACTGATGCAAAATACTCATTTAGTATCTTCCCCCATTGCCTGCGGCTCCATGCAAAGGCCGCCTTGCTGACTTTTGAGGGGCCCTTTCTCTCCCTAGTTATGCTTTTGTCCTTAATATATTTGTAAAAACCCTTTTGGATTCTCCTTAACCCTATTTGCCAAAGCTATCTCATTTCCCCTTTTTGTCCTCCTGATTTCCCTCTTAGAGGTACAGTCGACAGTGAAGAGGGTTACATCAGATTACAACAGGATCTTGACCAGATGGGCCAATGGGCTGAGAAGTGGCAGATGGGGTTTAATTCAGATAAATGCGAGGTGCTGCATTTTGGGAAAGCAAATCTTAGCAGGACTTATACATTTAATGGTAAGGTCCTAGGTAGTGTTGCTGAACAAAGAGACCTTGGAGTACAGGTTCATAGCTCCTTGAAAGTGGAGTCGCAGGTAGATAGGATAGTGAAGAAGGCGTTTAGTATGCTTTCTTTTATTAGTCAGAATATTAAGTACAGGAATTGGGAGCTGAAAATGTGTTACTTGAAAAGCACAGCAGGTCAGGCAGCATCCAAGGAGCAGGAAAATTGACGTTTCGGGCATGAGCCCTTCAGGAATGAGGAAGGTGTACCGAGTAGCCTAAGATAAAAGGTAGGCAGGACGGACTTGGGGGAGGGGTGTTGGGAATATGATAGGTGGAAGGAGGTTAACCTCTTTCCACCTATCGCATTTACACCTTAACCTCCTATCTCATTTCCACCTTAACCTCCTTCCACCTATCGCATTTCCAACGCCCCTCCCCCAAGTCCTTCCTCCCTACCTTTCATCTTAGCCTGCTTGGCACACCTTCCTCATTCCTGAAGAAGGCTTCATGCCCGAAACGTCGATTCTCCTGCTCCTTGGATGCTGCCTGACCTGCGCTTTTCCAGCAACACATTTTCAGCTCTGATCTCCAGCATCTGCAGTCCTCACTTTCTCCTACAGGAGCTGGGAGGTCATGTTGCAGCTGTACAGGACATTGGTTAGGCCCCTGTTGCAATATTTTGCGTGCAATTCTGGTCGCCCTCCTATCGGAAAGATGTTGTGAAACTTGAAAGGGTTCAGAAAAGATTTACGAGGATGTTGCCAGGGTTAGAGGATCTAAACTATAGGGAGAGGCTGAACAGGCTGGGGCTGTTTTCCCTGGAGTGTCGGAGGCTGAGGGGTGACCTTGTAGAGGTTTACAAAATTATGAGGGGCATAGATAGGATAAATGGACAAAGTCTTTTCCCTGGGGTTGGTGAGTCCAGAACTAGAGGGCATAGGTTTAGGGTGAGAGGGCCCTAAAGAGATCTACGGGGCAACTTTTTCTCACACAGGATGGTATAGGTATGGAATGAGCTGCCAGAGGAAGTGGTGGAGGCTGGTACAATTGCAACTTTTAAGAGGCATTTGGATGGGTATATGAATAGGAAAGGTTTGGAGGGATATGGGCCAGGTGCTGGCAGGTGGGACTAGATTGTGTTGGGATATCTAGTCGGCAATTGACGGGTTGGACTGAAGGGTCTGTTTCCATGCTGTACATCTCTATGACTAAGACTCTAAGTATATTCCTACTGCCTTTGTACCTCCCTAAGGATTCACTTGATCTATTCTGTCTATTCCTGACATATGCTTCCTTCTTTTCCTTAACCAAGCCCTCAATTTCTTTAGTCATCCAGCATTCTATACTTACCAGCCTTTCCTTTCACTCTAACTCTCGTTATCTTATTTTTGAAGGCTTCCCATTTTTCAGCTGTCCCTTTACCTGTGAACATCTACCCCATTCAGCTTTTGAAAGTTCTTGCCAAATACTGTCAAAATTGGCATTCCTCCGATTTAGAACTTCAACTTTTCCTCAAAGTGCTGCCCCACTGACACCCCAGTCACCTGCCCTGTCTTATTTCCCAAGAGTAGGTCAAATTTTGCACCTTCTCTAGTAGGTACATCCACATAACTGAATCAGAAAATTTTCTTGTACACACTTAACAAATTCCTTTCCATCTAAACCCTTAACATTATGGCAATCCCAGTCTATGTTTGGAAAGTTAAAATCCCCTACCATAACCACCCTAATATTCTTACAGATAACCAAGATCTCCTTACAAATTTGTTTCTCAATTTCCCTCTGACTATTAGGGGGTCTATAATCCCAATAAGGTGACCATCCCTTTCTTATTTCTCAGTTCCACTCAAATAACTTCCCTGGATGTATTTCTGGGAATATCCTCAGTACAGCTGTAATGCTATCCCTTATCAAAAACTCCGCTCCCCCTCCTCTCTTACCTCCCTTTCTGCCCTCCTTGTAGCATTTGTATCCTAGAACATTAAGCTGCCAGTCCCTGACAAATGTACCCTGAGTCATGTTTCTGTAATTGCTGTGATATCCCAGTCCCATGTTCCTAACCATGCCCTGAGTTCATCTGCCTTCCCCTGTTAGGCCTCTTGCATTGAAACAAATGCAGTTTAATTTAGCAGTCCTACCTTGTTCTCTGCTTTGTCCCTGAGTATTTGAGTCAACTTTGTTGTCAACTGGTCTCAGATTGATCTCTTTCCTCACTAACCCCCTGCGTGACCCCACTCCTGCGCCCTTACTAATTTAAATCCTCCCGAGCAGCTCTAATAAATCTCCCTGCCATTACATTAGTCCCCTTCCAATTTAGGTGCAATCCATCCTTCTTGTACAGGTCACTTCTACCCCAAAAGTGATTCCAATGATCTGAAAATGTGAATCCTTCTCCCATACACCAGCTCCTCAGTCATGAATTCATCTGCTCTATCCTCCTATTCATGCCCTCATTAGCTCATAGCACCGTGAGTAATCCAGATATTACTATTCTCAATGACCTTTTTAAATTCCTGCCTAAATCTCTGTAATCTCCCTTCAGAATTTCATCCTTTTCCCTTTCTATGTTGTTGGTTCCAATGTGTACAATGACCCCCTGCTGGCCCCTCTCCCCCTTGAGAACACTCTGCATCCTGAGACATCCTTGATCCTGGCATCAGGGAAGCAACACACCATTCTGATTTTTCGCTGCAGAAAAGGAGGTAAGAGAGGAGGGGGAGCGGAGTTTTTGATAAGGGATAGCATTACAGCTGCACTGAGGATATTCCCATAAATGTCTGTGAGTACCTCAGACTAAAGAGTCCTCTAACACAATCAATCTCTTGAAACCCGACATTCCCCTCATTGCATTAGAGCCAGTCTCAATATCAGAAACTTGGCTGTTTATGCTATGTTCCCCTGAGAATCCATCACTCCCTACATTTTCCAAAACAGCATACTTGTTTGAAATGGAGATAGCCACAGATGACTCCTGTACTAATTGCCTACCTCTGTTACCTTAGGGTAGGTACATTTGTCAGGGGTAAATGTAGAGTAAAAGGATAGGGGAATGGGTCTGGATGGGTTATTCTTTGGAGGGTCAGTGTGAACTTGTTGGGCCAAATAGCCTGTTTACGCACTGTAAGGTCTCCAATATTTTTAAGGCACAAGGAGAAAGATTTAAAAGCGACCTGAGGGACAATTTTTTTTCATGCACAGGGTAGTTCATATGTGAAATGCCTTAGAAGTGACAGCTGCAGTTACCACACTTAAAAGACATTTTGACAAGTAAATGAATAGCAACGGTCTGCAGGGGATATGGGCCAAACATGGGCAAATGGGACTAGTTTAGTTTGGGAAACTTGTTCAACATGGACGAGTTGGACAGAAGGGTTTGTTTTTGTGCTATATGACTATGATTTACAAATGTCAGGTGGATCACATTTTCTTAAATGTTCATGCATTTCCTGTAGCTTGAAAAGAATGGTTTCTAAAATTGGATTTATTGATTCATAACTGCAGTTTAAGATATCCAACTCTTTCCTGTTGTACAGACTTATATTGAGATTTTACATATTTGGCTGTATTATGTGACAGTGAGGTCAATTCTGGCCAGAGTATTTGAAGAGTAAGCTGGATCCAGGAACAGTTCAGTAAACATTTTTCCCCCACACATTTGATGCAATTGTTATCATCCTGATTGATTATTGAAGATTATATTCAGTGCTTGGATGCTTGTCTTCAAATTGTCTTTAAATATTCATCTGAATCTTTTATTCAATGCTGCAGAATGAATTTACCAAAGTTTAGTTCTTTTTCCTCATGCCAGAAAGTTGGCACTGCAACCTACCTGTGATGTACTGAATTTAAAACAACACCTGTTCCTTTCCTCTGGAATTCTTGATCGCTTCAGAAATTGCATTAAGCAATATTTAGCTGTATTTTTTTGTTATCACTCAGCTAAACTTGGTATTCCTCTGAACTGTTATACCATAAGACATAGGAGTGGAAGCAAGGCCATTCGGCCCATCGAGTCCACTCCGCCATTTAATCATGGCTGATGAGCGTTTCAATTCCAGTTACCTGCACTCCCCTGTAGCCCTTAATTCCTTGTGGGATCAAGAATTTATCAATCTCTGCCTTGAAGAGCCCCAACGTCCCAGCCTCTACTGCGCTCCGTGGCAATGAATTCCACAGGCCCAACATTCTCTGGCTGAAGAAATCTCTCCTCTTTTCTGTTCGAAATTGACCCCCTCTAATTTTAAGGCTATGTCCTACTCTCCCCACCTAATGGAAACAACTTCCCAGCGTCCACCCTTTCTAAGCCATGCATTACCTTGTAAGTTTCTATTAGATCTCCCCTCAATCTTCTAAACTGTAATGAATACAATCCCAGGATCCTCAGCCGATCGTCATATGTTAGGCCTACCAATCCAGGGATCATCCGTGTGAATCTCCGCTGGACATGCTCCGTGCCAGTATGTCCTTCCTAAGGTGTGGGGCCCAAAATTGGACACCATATTCTAAATGGGACCCAACTCGAGCTTTATAAAGTCTCAGAAGCACATCGCTGCTTTTATATTCCAACCCTCTTGAGATACATGATAACATTACATTTGCTTTCTTAATCACAGACTCAACCTGCAAATCAACCTTTAGAGAATCCTGGACTAGCACTTCCAGATCCCTTTGTACTTTGGTTTTATGAATTTTCTCACCATTTAAAAAATAGTCCATGCCTGTATTCGTTTTTTCCAAAGTGAAAGACCTCGCACTTGCTCACATTGAATTTCATCAGCCATTTCCTGGACCACTCCAGGAAATTTCCAGGGCCAACATTTTTATGGTTTTGTAGACCTGCTTCCAAAATTCTTCACTTACAGATATGGAAAAGAGCATGGTCTCAAATTTTAAAATCCCTGAAAAATGTCTTTTTACTCACTATCCATGTGAATAATTGCATGAATTAATGGATTAGGAACTGGACTAAATGAGTGAAGCTGATGTACATAGTTATAGAGTCATACAACACAGAAACAGACCCTTTGGCTTAACTCGTTCATGCTGACCAGGTTCCCAAAACTGAGCTAGTTCCATTTGGCTAATATCCCTCTAAACCTTTCTATCCATTAAAATATATTTGCATTGGGTTCAAGTAAACATTTTAATTCTTTTAAACTGAACATATATAATAGAACAGGTTCTATTTGATTGTTTTAACGTACTAATTATCATGGTATGTATGATGTTATGATTTCCTGCCCTTTCAAAACAGTTTGATAATGAAAAGTCTGAAGTAGAACTCTTAATTTCTGTCACTCTCTCAATGCACTCTGATCACTCATCGCCCTTTTTGCAAACAGACATAAAACAGGCTTCTGGTTTGGCAATGCCTTTTTAATAAATAAAATCTCAATGTTTCAAACTCATCAGTAGCCTTCCTGCCCTCTCTGGCTTTACAACCCCCTGATCTGTACTCCAAATTTGCTCTCGATTAACCCTCTTGCCTAAAATTCGTGACTGTGCCTCCATTGGTCTTAGTTGTAAGTCTGGAATTCCATCTCTACACCTCACTATCTGTGTGCCTGTCTTTTATCATATTCCTTTAAACCTAACTCAGATCAAATTTTTGGTCAGATTTAAAATTATATTTGACCGTGCCTTTTGTATTTCTTTTAAAACATGAGATGTGGACATCACAATCACGTTACCAATCCCTAATTGCTTTTGAAGGTATTGGTGTGCTGCTGTCTTGTTCTGCAGTCTTCAGGATGACACCCAGAGGGTTGTTAGAAGGGGAGTTCCAGGATTTCAATCCAGTGACAGTAAAAGAGTATAGTTCCTAAGACAGGTGCTATGTGGATTAGAGAGGAACTTGCAGGTAATAGTTTTCCCATGCACATGCTGCCCTTGCAGTGGTTGAGGTCATGGGTGTTGAAAGTGCTATAGCAGGAGTCTTGGTGAGTTACTGAAGCATATCATATAGACAGTACACACTGCTGTCACTCTGCATTGGTGATGAAAAGAGTGAATACTGAAGGTGGTGAAGAGGGTGGCAAAGGGTTGCTTTTCCTGCACAATACCAAGCTTCGTAATGTTGGAAGTGGAGAATATTCCATCATATTCCTGATTTGTACTTTGTAGATGGTAGACAGACATTGAGAAGAAAGGTGAATTACCACATGATTTCTTAAGTACTGTAATTCAGTTAGCAGCCAGTTAGCTGGATAGTTGGTTTGCAATCCAAAATGATGGGTTCAATTCCTGCAGCAGCAAAGGTTATTATGAAACATTCTCCTTTTCAACCTCTCTTTCAACAGATATAGAGACCCTCAGGTTAAACCACCAGCAGTCATCCCTCTCTATTGAGAGAGCAGCCCTATGGTCTGTTAAGACAGAGATGACTTTACCTTTACCTTTTAATCCATTGGACATGACACACTTTGTGACATGAGAGATGTGAAATGGTACTCCATAAATTTAACTTTATTTTTAATCTCTTTTATGACTGACTGTGTTATAGCAGGGTTGGATTTTCAGTGACTTGGAGACAGTAAGGCCTGCAGATGTCGGAAGTTAGAGTCAATAGTTGTGGAGCTGGAAAAGCACAGCAGGTCAGACAGTGTCCGAGGAGTGGGAAAGTCATCGTTTCTGGCTGAAACCCTTCATCAGGCTTGGGGAGGAGCGCGGGGCTGGGGAAAGGGTGGGTGGGTGGGATGGTGACAGGTGGATGCAGGTAGGAGGTTATTGTGATTGGTGAGTGGGAATGGTGGAGTGGATAGGTGAGTAGGAAGAGGGACAGGTTAAATCAGGTCAGGAATACGATGAGGAGGGGTGGAGCTGGACATGGGATCAGGCTGTGTTCACCCATCGCACCGACCAATCGCAATAACCCCCTACATGTATCCACCTATCACCACCACACCTACCCTTCTCCCCTCTCTGCCCAAGTCCCATTCCCCCCTCCCTCTATATGCTTCTGGGCTCCCTACCCCTCCCCAGTCCTGAACTGTTGACTTTCCTGCTCCTCAGATGCTGTCTGATCTGCTGTGCTTTTCCAGCTTCACATCTATTGACTGTGTTAAATCAGATTTACATGTAAAAACAGCACTGATGACATGAGAAAACAAGGATGAAACTATTTAAATGCAGGAATTACTGAATCAGGAATGGATGTACTTTAGAAAGGACAATCCCTACCATGTGGAAGAAGGCCACTCAGCTCATCAAGTCCACACCACCCCTCTGAACAGCAATCCACCCAGACCCACTCTCCCATACACTCAAACCCTGCATTTCCCATAGTTTATCCGCCTAACCTGCACATCTTTGGATGGTGAGAAGAATTCAGAGCACCTAGCGGAAACCATGCAAACTCCACACAGGCAGTCACCCAAGGGTGGTATCAAACCCAGTTCCCAACAAGATAATCAGTGAATGTATCTTGGTACAAGGTCATAGTTTTAGATAAATTGGAATTTACATAGCAACTGATTTCTGATCCTTTCCTTGATTATCTGTTACTTCTGGTAATTTTTACGCTCTAAAGATTAATGCCATGCTTGGAGATATGTTAGACTTGAGAATTCAGGAAAGGTTTAAAAATTGTTCTAAATTTCTGCTGCCTTCAAGTTGAAAAGTAAAAATTTGATCTTCCTGTATTTTTTAAATCAAAACTCCAAATTAAAAAACCTTTCGCCAAGTACAAAACAAAGCTTTTTTCAGATTAATCTTTGATTTCACATTTTAAATTTAGAAAGGACCTTCAGCAAGAACCATACTCCTAAACTAAGGTATGTAGTACTGTGTGTTGCCAGATGTTTATCACTCCTTTCTGAAAACTGCCACGTCTCTGCACCCCCAGCCTGAACAGAGGGAGAGAGGCTCAAATTACTTAGACACTGTTTGGCATCAGTAGTCTCTGCAGGGATAGACTGAGGGAAGTCAACTTTTAAAGAGAAAAAAACCTTAGTTATTTAGCATTTCATCACATCTCCCAGAATGTCCCGAAGTGCTGCCTATTCACCACGTTCCATCTGAAAATTGAGTTTTGATGAGAAAAGACCTTTTGTCAAAACTTTTCATCTTGAACTCAGGATAATTCAGAAGAAATGCCAAAAATCCACAAGTTTATTACATCTAATTTTCTACATACAAGTTATGCTGCACTCAGTAACACATGAGGAGTAAAAGACTTGCCTGTTTCCAACAACCATTATCTAATGCACTACCCAGTGCAGTGACTGTGTTATATATCAATGAAGTAGAGCTTCAGTTTAACTCCTGGATTAACTCTTTCACATTTATTACTTTGTACAGCATCTCCCCATCCCTCCTAAGTCCCAAGTTTCTTTTTCCCCCTTAGTTAATCTAATATACAGTGATACAAACAAGAATATTACATTTAATACTACTCCTTTTCCTTCCAAGTATCTGACTCACAAATTTAAGCAACCTGTTTGATAATTCTTCCAGAATGTGTTTATTTCAGACTTGGAAGATTGGCAGATTGATCATCATTTTGAATGGTCCATGAACTGTTTGCATCATAATGTTCCTTATTTATTCATCCTACTGAAGCATTAAGGAATGATGGTTATGCAGTGAGACAAGGATTACTAAGTTTTCTCCATTCAACTGTCTTTGATGTACAGACAATCTATGATCATTGCTGAATTACCACTCCTGGGCAACCATACCATTCTTGTTGATTGTATCCATACCCTTGGACCAGTTAAGGCAACTATTGTACACAGTAAATCCTATTGTAGTGAATCACATTCTTGGTACACGTGCTATATTTAAAAGGCCACTGTTTACCTGGATAGCATAGGCATTCTGAAGTTGCCCTGTTTGTTAATGGACAAATTCTGACATGCTAGAGGAGGGGAGGATGGTACTATAATTCTCCAACAAAGCCCTGAACATGTTGGGGTGTCGGGGGTGGTGTGAAGAAGGGATGTGTCATTTACTCACTATCAGAGGAGGCCACAACACCAGACCCTGGCAACCTGATTTGAGGCTGCCAATCAGGTAAGTGCCATTTCAGTAGTACAAAGGGACAGCTCGCAGTGCCATGAAAAGGTCATCGTCATCCACTCTGCTAGGATAAATCCTGCACTCTTCTCTCTGTTACTGCACTCACCATCATCCAAGGCTCATGCTCTGCCACTCCCATTATTGCCTTCAACACCTTCCCTCACTCTCTCATCTCCCCCAAACTCCCCACACTGCTAACTCTTATCAGCTTCTGGGAAGCATTCTGACTCCTGAACATCATGATCTTTCCACCATCTACACTAGCTCTAACAGTCATGTCACCTACTTTCAGCTCACTCAATCCCCACCTTTCAATACAAGCGAAGACATGACTGAGTAGAAAGGGGCGGGGTTGTGGTGTGGGGGGTGAAGGGTGGGTAGGAAGTGTGCCCAGCATTCACCTCCTCAGCCCCTATATTGAGAGTCCTGGCCCTCGTAGCAGAGGACTGGGACCGCTCCTGTGGAGGTTCTGAGACATCTGTGACCTGCCAACTGAGTCAATCTCATTCATTACACACTAACCACTGGTGTAACACCTCACTCTTTTGTTTTGCAGGTACCAACAAGGTGTCCACCACCTCCATGGTGTAAAGAGGCCACCTCCTTGACCTTTGAGATGAGAGCATGCACAAGTACCATATCTTCTAAGCAAAAGTGAGGACTGCAGATGCTGGAAACCAGAGTTTAGATCAGAGTGGTGCTGGAAAGCACAGCAGGTCAGGCAGTATCCGAGGAGCAGGAAAATCGACTTTTTGGGCAAAAGCCCTTCATCAGGAATAGGGCCCAACCAAACCACCCAGATGAGAAGTGCCCAGACCCCTGACTGATGCCTGTGCATATCCCAAACTGTGTTAGCCCTATTGCTGATGAAAGGCTTTTGCCCAAAACGTCGATTTTCCTGCTCCTCAGATGCTGCTTGACCTGCTGTGCTTTTCCAGCTCTGATCTAAATCCATATCTTCCAAGCTTCACGCTTTTCATACCCCTTTCCATCCAAACCCACAACCCCAACCATGAAGAATAAGTTCCTAAGGGTTTTCCTGCAGTAACGTCTACAGCGTAACCTCCCCCCAACAACCTCCCCATCTCTTTTTTTCCATTGTTTCTGTGGACAGACCCAGCTGACCTATTGTGGTCTACCTGCTCAAGTGACCTAACCAAACCACACAGACAAGAAGTGCCCAGACCCCTGATTGATGCCTGAGCATATCCCAAACTGTGTTAGACCTACCCTTGGACTGTCCACTATGGAACCACAGGACTGATACTGACTTCCTGGACTGCTTAGGCATGGACCTCCTGATTGTACACCTGACCAGGACCAATCCTGTGAATTGATACTGGAGGCTGCCCTTAACATTCTATGTTGGAACACTTGACAGGTGTCTTCCTGGATTGCAGTGAGCACTTTCAGACATGGCTACATGCTGCATATGCATTTGGCATGTAGATTAATGGAGCAAGATGTCCGCTCCCTTGACTGGGGACTGCTGCCTTGTGACTGCATTAATAGGCAAGGATGCTGTGAGCCTCCAGGTAACTTTCATCAAGTCACAGACATCTACCATGTAGAAAAGGGCTCTTCAGCTTGTTGAGTCTGCCCCAGTCAAAAAGAACCACCTAACTATTCTAATCCCATTTTTCAGCAGTTGGCACATAGCCTTCTATGTCTTGGCATTGCAAGTGCACATCTAAATACTTCTTGAATGTTCTGACGGCTGCTATTCCTTTTGAAAAAAATGGATACCCAATGAACACAGTCCGCCGATTTCTCAGCCACAAACCCAAGCAGACAAAACACGTCCAGAAACCCTAGCCACTCTCCCCCACATCAAAGACATCTCAGAAATGACTGCCAGACTACTCAGACCCCTTGGCATCATGGTGGCCCACAGACCTACCAACACACTAAAACAGCAGCTAAGAACCTGAAAGACTCTATACGGACAACAAGCAAAACTAATATCATTTACAAAATACCGTGCAATAACTATAACAAACACTGCATTGAACAAACAGGCAGAAGACTAGCCACCAGGATACATGAACATCCACTAGCCACAAAACAAGGGCAGCACGGTGGCACAGTGGTCAGCACTGCTGCCTCACAGCGCCAGAGACCCGGGTTCAATTCCCGCCACAGGCAACTGACTGTGTGGAGTTTGCACATTCTCCCTGTGTCTGCGTGGGTTTCCTCCGGGTGCTCCAGTTTCCTCCCACAGTCCAAAAATGTGCAGGTTAGGTGAATTGGCCATGCTAAATTGCCCGTAGTGTTAGGTGTAGGGTAATGGGTCTGGGTGGATTGCATTTAGGTGGGTCGGTGTGGACTTGTTGGGCCGAAGGGCCTGTTTCCACACTGTAAGTAATCTAATCTAATATGACCCTCTCCCACTAGTATCACACACCACTTTGACTAGGACAACACATCCATCCTAGGACAAGCCAAACAGAGACACATGCGAGAATTCCTAGAAGCATGGCATTCCAACCAGAATTCTATCAACAAACACATTGAGTTAGACCCCATCTACCACCCTCTGAGGAAAAGAACAGGAAATGCATCACCACAGGAGATAACATTACCAACCCAAAGAAACCCAAACATATAAATAGAAAGCAGGAATCTTTGCCTGGAGGTCCACTGAAGGTGTTACCTAGTATGGTGACGAAATGTCTGGAAATGAATCTTCCAGATCAGTGATCAAACCTACATCCAGAACCTCAACTTGAACTACAAATCTTCTCAAAATTCGCTAATCCAATCTCTCTTGATAACTAAAACTCTCCAGCATTATGGTAGATCTTCTCCAATGCAATTACATCCCTTCTGTAATGTAGATTGCACATAATAGTTTACTATAGCTTTATCAAGGTTTTATACAGTTCCAGCATCACCTTTTAAACTCTATGTCTTGGCTAATGAAGGCATGTTTCCCATTTGCCTTCCGAACTCATCATCTACCTCTCTCGCTAACTTTAGGGACTGGTGGATATACAAACAAAGATCCCTTTGATCTCAGAAGTGCTTCTCAGGGTCCTAACATTCATCAGGTAAGCTAGTGAGTGTTAAGAAAGCAAGTAAGCAGTCTGGTCCAATCGTGAATTGGGTTTCTGTTGCTATGGACTTTGCCCTTATAGCAGCCTTTCAACGCTAGTTGCCAATATGTCCTGTAATGCAAGTTATTGCTTTCTAAGTAGCCTGTAAGTGGATTGGACAGGTGCCATGATGGTCATGACAAGTTGATAAATGTCAGACACCTATGTCCTTGGGCAAGAGGTACTCATGGCTGGTACTCTTGGATTGTGCTCTGAAATGCTGTTTGGTGCTGAGCCACATGAAGGCTCCTTGTAGCCAGTGGTGAGCTGAAATCACCAAGTAGACTTCCATTTCAAATTGTCAATGCCGAGCTTGTTTGGTGCTTTTGGTAAGATAGGGAAGCTGAATGTTAATGAGGTGAGTTGCAGCATTAATAAGGTGTTTAACAAGCTGTAAACCCCCTTACTAGGCAATATGCTGCTACTTAACTGGAACCCTCCTTGCTGCTGAACAAATGAATGAAAGATGCTGTCCACGTGGAGATAGACTTTGCCAGATTTCTCACCTGATTCAACCACAAATCTTACCATAGTTCAGGCTCTTGGTATCTGATATTTTGCTTATTTTTTATTTTGGCTTGTCATTTATTTGTTGAGAGTGTTTGTATCCTATGAAGTTAATAAGTTCTGTTGCTCGTCTGTAGTAAGGTTATCCTTTTCCACTCAGGATTTGTCTGTTACTGTTCTTGGTCTCTGCTTCTGGATGATTTGGATAGTTTTGTCCAAAGTTAAATCTTAGACTGTAAAAGATCGGATAAAAACTGATAAGAAATTTCAATTTCTGTCTCCTATTAATTCTTTGTCTCCTATGACTGCAAGGCTCCATATTCACAGGCTTCAACTAACATATTTAGATTATTAACGAATATTTTTCCTGGATGTTGAACTCTTCTATTTGTTCTTAAGTTAAAGTAATTGTAAAAAACTTTTTGTAATGCCAAAAGCGTCTGCTCTTTTTTTATTTATTGGAAATTTAAAATATCATCAGCTTTAGAACCTTTTCAATATAATAGTCTATTAACTTGTTCTGCTTCTGATTTGGTATTCAATATTGAAGCATTCCAGTATCTTAGGTTTTTCTATGAATTCCAATATTGTATTCTTTTCAGACCATCTCTGATGTTGAATCTGCCAATAATTAGTATGCTTTTTTCCATTTCTCTTTAATGTGTTGATCAATCCTACTATTTTGAAAGCAGTCTAAATTGTGTACAGTAATTATAATGTTGTTTCAAAGTGATATTCTAGAAGCTTATCTTGTATTCTGGATACAGTTTTACTTTGCATAACAGTAAAACTGGCTAGTATCCTTGCAGGTTTTTTCTTTGTTTGTCAGTCTTTGTTAATTATGTAAAAAAATCCTTCTAATAAAGCTTTACATTTTATTTTGTGGTTATTCTGTACTAATTTACAGTGTTCAGCTCTGAAATTTCTTGTAGAGCACTTGTATTTTTCAAATTGTTTAAAGTTTTGAAATTCTGTACTGTAGCAATATTCTTCTAGCAAAGCCTTTAGTTGAGAAAAAAGCTTTCAAAGCTTATAAAATCCATTAAATACTTTTTCTGCAATATTATCATAATGTCTCCAATTTTAGGAATTAAAATGACGGATTTCCATCTTAATTGTTTCATCCTGTTAAGTTTCCTTTTTTAAAACAAAACAGAGAATTTGGCCCCTTTTTTGTATTGGGATGATTGACACCTTATTACCTCTGACAAAGTGGTGGGATCATGCCCTTTCCCAATTAAATACTACAATTTATAAAACAACTTCCCTTGCCTCTGAAATGCCTTACTGGTCTTAACCTTCTTCTGGAGTAGATTTACTATGTTAAATTTGTTTCTAATATTCCTAAATTCAAAACAAAGCCCCATTTTAAATTACGCCACTACATCTTATGATGTCTATTTGCAACTGCAACAATGCTCATTTCACTGCTAAGTATCCCATTCTGTTTTTGCAACTTCTCAGTCTGGGCTTTTGCATCTTTCAGGTAATTTGCTACCCTCGTCTCTTAGAAATCTAACATATTGCTGGAGGTTGGATATCCACTTGGACCTTGGAGATTCCTGACTAAATCTGCTCATCTATTGCCTACATGGGAATTATCTGTGTTCCACAGTAACTTTTTCTTGGCTTGTCTCCCCAGTTCTGGTTGCCTTTTTGCATCCCTGCAGTGTTTCAAGTGCAGATTCCTTTTAAATGAATTGAGGTTTCCCACTCAACCACCAATTAGTCAGCAAAATCCAGACACCTACTAACCTCTGAGTGAAAAAGTTTTACCTCATATCCTTTCTAATCCTTCTATCACCTTAAATTTGTAACCCTGGTAATTGACCTCTCTGCTGGGAGAAACCAGTTTTCTCTGTCCACTCTATCCAAGGCCTTCATTATTTTGTACAACTCAATTAAATCACCCCTCAAACACCTGTATTCCAAGGAAAACAATTCAAACCGATACAATCTTTCATTTTACCTGCAATTTATAAGTCTTGGGAGCATTCTTGTAAATCTCCTCTAAAGCAATTATGTCCTTCCTGTAATGTGATGACCAGAACTATACACCAAGACCAGATGTGGCCTAGCCAATGTTTCTACATTTCTAGCATTACATTCCTGCCTTTGTATTCAAGCTGCTTCAGCTTCCATAAGCCTGTGCTGTCGCAAATCTGTTTAAATGCTGCTGACTGGCGTTCCTTTCTTAGAAGGTGTAAGCCCTTAAAATAGTAACTCAATTTTTACACAATTTTCTCTGTCCTGTTTCCTTCAGATTTTTCTGAGTTCTTTTCATTGCTGATTTTTTTTAGGTCTTTGCACAAAACAGTGTCTGCCAGCATGTCATAATAGTGATCCTGTACTGGGTAGCTGCCACCAATCCTTCTTTAGCATTGGTCTTTGTGGCTGTATGTCTCAGAGGAGGTTGCTCATGTCTTTAGTAACAATATAAAGTTTATTACATCTTATTAACTATTTGCAGGTTTTATTATACTGATGGACACATAAGGAGCAAATGACATGACTGTCTTCGATTACAACTAACCGGAATTGCCTGATGCTCCATCCAATGGCTTTGTTCTATACCAGAATAGGCAGAATTTCAGATAACTTCTGAATTAAATGTTTCATTTGAAACATTTATACAACACTTACTTTGTGGTTCCAGTCAATATTTATCCCTCAACAAACATGAAACAAACAGAAAATGCATCCAGGAAAGAAAAATAATTTAATATGAACATCTAAGTTATCTACTACCTATACTTACATTCTGCTGTATTTGCAATTATTGTCACTGTCTGTTACAGCTGTCCTATAAAAGAGTCCATTAAGCAAGACTCTCACATTTATACTTCATCTTGATCTTTTTGATTTACTTGAGCTAAAATTCACACATCCAGTATGTGTTTAAATTTTTATCTTTATTGTAGTCTTCATAATGAAAGCACTTTTAAAATTTTTTGTTGAATAACTTGCAGGTGAATGGGAAGACAAGTGTATAACTTTAACAAAGAAAATAGGAACAGGAGTAGACCATTTGGACTTAAGAGAATGCCTGGCGATCCTTTAGGATCATGGCTAATCATCCAACTCAACAGTCTGTTCCTGTTTTACCCCCAAGTCCTTTCATCCTTTTAGCCGCAAATGCTATATCCAACTCCTTCTTGAATTCATTCAATGTGTTAGCCTCAACTGCTTTCTGTACTTTTGACTGCAAATCTGGGTGAAGAAATTTCTCCTTATCTCAATCCTAAAGGGTTTAGTCCATATCTTTATCTGTTGGTCTAAGTTCTGCACTCTTCATCCATTAGAAACATCCTTCAGCATCCACTCTGTCTTGTCTTATTAGAATTTTATTTGTTTTCATGAGATCCCCATTCATTCCTTTGAACTCCAGCGAATATAATCCTAATCGATTCAACCTCTCCTCATACATTCATCCCGCAATCTCAGGAATCAGTCTGCTAAACCTTTGTTGCACTCCGTCATAGCAAGATCATTCTTCCTCATGTAAAGAGATCAAAACTGCACATCATATTTCAGATATGGTCTCATCAAGGCCCAGTATAATTGCAGCAAGACATCTCGGCTCTTGTACTTGAATCCTTTCACTGCATAAATAAAAACACCATTTGTCCTCTTGACTGACTGCTGCACCTGCATGCTTACTTTCAGCGAGTGTGTACAAGGTTAACCAGGTCTTGTTGCACCTCTCCTCTCTCTGTAACCATTCAGGTAATAATCTGCCTTCCTGTTCTTTCTACTAAAGCGGATAACCTCATATTTATTCACATTATGCTGCATCTGCCATACATTTGCCCACTCAGCTTGTCCAAATGACACTGCGGCATCTCTGTATCCTCCTCACAGCTCAGCCTCCCCACCCAGCTTTGTGTCATCTGCAAATTTGCAGATATTACATTTAGTTCCCTCATCTAAATCACTAACAAATATTGGGAATCACTGAGGTCCTAGCACTAATCCCTGCGGTACCCCACTCGTCACTGCTTGCCATTTGGGAGAAAGATCCATTTATTTTTAAAATAAAACAAAGAACTCAGGAAATGGAGATCTGAAACAAACAAAACAGAAATTGCTGGAGAAACTCAGCAGGTCTGACAGCTTCTGGGGAGAGAAAACAGAGTTAACATTTCAAGACCTGTGATCCTTCAGAACCAGAAGTGGTTAGGAGAAGATGTCTGCTGATGATATTTGAGTGTTGTGGGGGAGGAGGTGGCAGAAGGAATGAGCACATATAGAGGGAAAAATGGATTGCCACACAAAGGGATTGTAGATAGTAAGTCACAGAAAAAGATAAGCTTATCTAGAGAGCTGTAGCTGACCTGAGTTAGAAATGTTGGCATGTGAACATGGTGGTGTATTGTTGCGGTTTTGAAAAAACACCAGACATTTCAAAGTACTTCACAGCCAATGAAGTACTTTTGAAAGTCATCACCGTTGTTAGGAAACACAGTACTCAATTTTGTGCACAATAAGCTCTCCTCAAATAGTAATGACTAAATAATCTGTTTTTGAGATGTACAGGTAATTCTTCCATAATACAATCATTGCATTCTTGTCTAACCCCACATCATAGAAAAATTGCGCTTTAGAAACAACACTTAAAGTGTTGGCGATGTAATCGTGGTACAGTCAACACAAGTATTAAAAGGTCGTGCTTTAGAAACAGAGTCCCCAATTTGTCAATCATGTTACAATGAATTCACATTAACAAAACATGCATTATAGCAGAACAACCTGTATATTGAGAGATGACTACTGACCAGAAATAGCTTTCCTTTGGTTTTCTTCAAAATATCACGAGGAACTTGTTAGATTCCACAAAACCCTCAGTTTAACATCATATCTGAAAGATACCAGATCCATGGGGCATTAGCCTTAATGATTGTGTTGAAGTGGAGCTTGAACTTTATGATTTGGGAACAGAAGTATTACCAACTGAGTTGTGCTAATTGTTTCTCTGATTGTCCAGTACTGGATTTTAGATCTAACAGTTCGGTGTTCTTCTGCTGGTAACCCTGTGAACCAAGAGGAAAATTGCCACAGAGTACAGCCCAAGGTCTGAACCTGGACATCTTTTAGTGCCAGTGTGCTTCAGTTACAATATGATTCTACTTTCTCACTCCTGTTGTCTGACATTGGCTTATCAGGAAGATTTGCAGATTAAGAACCAGCCAGCTTGGCTACATCGTGAACCCACTTTCTGAAGCCATTAAGTCCTTGAAAGGGACATGATCCTGAAGATTTTGACTCAGTGATGGGGATGCTTCTCATTGTACTATCAGGCTTTTCTGGCTTCACATTACAATTATACAACACAGAAAAAATGGAGTGCACTCAGCCCACTGAACCCTTGCCTACTCCCCTGATTTTTCCCCATAGCCCTGCGAATATTTTCTCTTTAAGGATTGATTAAGTGCCCTTTTGAAAGGTGGAATTGAATTTTCTTCTGCCACTCCTTTAGGCAGAACCTTTGAAATCCTAACCTCATTATGTAAAGGTTGTTTTGGTTGTTATGTCAATTAACTTCAATCTGCATCCTTTTATTTCAGGTTCATCTGCCACTAGAAACTGTTCTCCTTGTTCTGGTACCATGGCCTGTGTTGCATTAACTGGTCTCAGTTGGGAAGACTTTCCTTAGATGAACCTTAGCCAGATGTCCAGATCCCACTTGATATCTGGTATCCTCTAATAGAAAGGGTGTGCATATAGATATTAATGTAAAAGAAAAGAAAATGCATGTATATATATATATATATATATATATAAAACGCAGCCTCAGGGCAGCCAAAAGCTCTTTACAGCTAAAAAAATTCTTTTGAGTTTGGTCACTGGTATAACATAGACGTTCAACAGCTGCTTTATCTCCAACAAACAGAAATAAGATAAATGACCAGATTATCTGTACTAGCAGTGCTGTGAGGAGATCAAGCTAGTCCAAGGCACATGAAGAACTCCACTTCTCTTCTACAGTGGTGTCATGGGATCTTTCACATCTATTTGATAGAGTTTCGATATGATGTCTCAGATGGCACTTCCGACAGGACTGACACCATTAGTCCTGCACTGGGAACATTAGGTCAAATGATATTCCTCTGTGGGACTTGAATCCACAATTAAGCAGGATTGGACTTGGTTTATAATGCCTTCCACAAGTAAACCATACAGCTGATAGAAAATTTAATGCATAGACATGGTTCAGTGAAAGTCAAATGTGCGAGAAAGGACAAAAAAACTAACAAATGGGTTAAAGCTAAGGCTGTGATCTCTAAACAGAAAATAAACTATTCTGGTTGTTGGAGGATCATTCAAAAATTTGAAGTCCTGATTATTTATTTCTATCATTCGACCAAAAAACAGGGCTCGTCCGGGATTTGAACCCGGGACCTCTCGCAGCTTAGACTGGTAATTTCCCCTAAGCGAGAATCATGCCCCTAGACCAACGAGCCCTCTTCTACTCATGACTGAAGATTTTTAACTTCTTTCTCAGAACTGCCACGTCTCTGCTACTTCAAGCTGCACATCAGAGCTGTATGGAATGTGGATCAGGTTACATAGAGACTCAACAGCAGCACAATACACACACATGTTCCTCATCAGCTCGGCAATGTTTAAGGGAGATGTGCAGATCTGTAAAACACAAACTTTAAACTTGAATTGAGTCCTCTGATCTAAACCAGCTGGTATTTACAGTAATATAATTAGTCTCAGTACTTGTTTTTTAAAATGCCAGGCAACTGAAAGGAATCAGAGCTGAAAATGTGTTGCTGGAAAAGCGCAGCAGGTCAGGCAGCATCCAAGGAACAGGAGAATCGATGTTTCGGGCATAAGCCCTTCTTCAGGAATGAGGAAAGTGTGCCCAGCAGGCTAAGATAAAAGGTAGGGAGGAGGGACTTGGGAAAGGGGCGTTGGAAATGCGATAGGTGGAGGGAGGTCAAAGTGAGGGTGATAGGCCGGAGTGTGGTGGGGGCGAAGAGGTCAGGAAGAAGAGTGCAGGTTAGGTAGGCGGTGCTGAGTTCGAGGGATTTGACTGAGACAAGGTGGGTGGAGGAGAAATGAGGAAACTGGAGAAATCTGAGTTCATCCCTTGTGGTTGGAGGGTTCCCAGGCAGAAGATGAGGCGGTCTTCCTCCAACCGTCGTGTTGCCATGGTGTGGCGATGGAGGAGTCCAAGGACCTGCATGTCCTTGGGGGAGTGGGAGGGGGAGTTAAAGTGTTGGGCTACAG
>NC_057732.1:37311094-37325580 GCF_004010195.1 Chiloscyllium plagiosum | reverse complement strand
CTTGTCTCAGTCAAATCCCTCGAACTCAGCACCGCCTTCCTAACCTGCAATCTTCTTCCTGACCTCTCCACCCCCACCCCACTCGGCCTATCACCCTCACCTTGATCTCGCTCCACCTATCGTATTTCTAATGCCCCTCCCCCAAGTCCCTCCTCCCTACCTTTTATCTTAGCCTGCTGGACACACTTTCCTCATTCCTGAAGAAGGGCTTATGCCCGAAACGTCGATTCTCCTGTTCCTTGGATGCTGCCTGACCTGCTGCGCTTTTCCAGCAACACATTTTCAGCTCTGATCTCCAGCATCTGCAGTCCTCACTTTCTCCAACTGAAAGGAATCAGCCAAGGTTCAGATCATTAATCAACAGTTTTGCTGGGGAATACAGGTGAGGATATGGTAAAGTTTTGCCATGCTGCTCCGTACAATCAACTAGCTGGTTTGAAACATGTAAGGGTCTCAACTAGGATTACAGCATCAGGAACGTGTGGATTCAAGACACACTCCAAAATCTCACACAAATAGATTGACAGTTAGCACACGCACTACACTTCAGAATATTTAATTTGCTAAAAATCACCTTTTCAGGCATTTGGAAAGGTGTTTCTTTTTTCAGGTTTAGAATATAGATTATAGAACTTCTTCAACTGTGAAATTCATGAAGTTTGTCACAAATCTGTTAAGGAGAATCTGAACTAAATAAATGCACATAAATACACAGCTATCCTGCTCTTTATTTAAACAGTTAGTGGGTGTCCTCTGAAGGTTGGGGTGGGAATAATAAGATTTGGTTAATCTTTGTGAGCATACTTTGGACAGACTTTCTTTGTGCTGCATGTATGTGGAGGCTACGCTTTGGTAACTTGAGCGTCATTCCTTTAAACTGCTATGTGCAGGGAAATCAGACAGATGTGGCTGTTCTTAGAGAGAACAGGAACCATAACAACAACAGAGAGGCTCGTTGGTCTAGGGGCATGATTCTCGCTTAGGGTACTACCAAAGCTGAAATTGCGAGAGGTCCTGGGTTCAAATCCCGGACGAGCCCTATTTTGTTTTTAACTCTTTCACCAGATAGATTAAAAACAATGAATTACACAATTGTATTTTACAAAGTTTCTTTGCTGTATAATTCTATTGTCATTACTCTAGCATCTCAAATAAATTCAATCTCAACCAATCTTGCCCCCCACCCCATCCCCAATGAACTTAAGTATTGCCAATTTTCCCTATTTATGACTTCTTCATCCACATCCTATTGTGTTATGTCTCATAATAAACATACCTTTAAGAGAGATGCTCAACATCATAACAGTATTATATCTGAGGGTATAAATGTCCTACACTCCATCTTACCAGAGATCACTTGAAGCCTGACATTTTATTCAAAGTATGCTGCTCAGTTGTAATCTAACAAATGAATATTAGCCCAGACAATAATGTGTTTTGAATGTAACATTTGTATGCAATAGCTAGTTATAATAATTATCTTAGATTCTGCAATACTATAATATGTTTCTTATATTATGTGGAATATCATAAACATTACTATATCGGCAAAAATATCCTGATAGAGGTAAGGTTATATCCTGGCTAGAAGCAGTGGCCATCTATAAAAAAACCGAATACTTTGGTGGAAAATATTTGGTAAACTAATTGAAGACCAACTGGACAACAGCTTTGAATGACGCTCAAGTTACCAAACTGATCAACAATATCAGTTTCGCTGTGTATAGATGCTGTACTGATCTGTAAATAAGGCATTATCTTCCAATAAGTCTGAGCTAATTTCTTTTAATTGAAATGTAATCTCATTCAAGATAATTTATTTTTAAAATTGCCTGAATTAAGAATATGAAAAAGAAGTCACAGTCCACTTTACAGCTGAGATACTACAGAGAACTGGAAACTTACTTTGCTCTGTCCTGACAGTTGATATGTAAGTAAACTCTCTCACTACAGCTGCACAGTCTGGTTCTAAAAGAAAGCACTTTTATTTTCGATTGACACACAGTCAAGGTGATTTTCAAGAAGAAAATCTTTTTAAGATTTTTCATTTTTTAAAGGCTGAATCATGGATAGCAGAAACCGTATTATGGAATGGGCATGTAATGACACCTTTACTAAATTACAATGGTTCTATTTTACACATAAAGTGATGTACAATTGAGAAAAGAATCATAACAATGTTGTTTCACGCTAATGAGTAGGGGCTTTGCAGAATTAATACATTAGATCTTTTCAACGGTGATCAGAAAAATCCAGAAAAGATCCGGGAAATCCTTTCAGATCAGCTCAAGGTATGAATTAACTTCAAGATTAACAGACTCAAGCTCTTGTTGTACAGACAGTAATCTCAAAAATCCATTGACCAGTTTGTCGGAACATGCCCAACAAAAGGCATGAGTTTACTTTTCTAAGGAGGGATTGTCAGAGGTTCTCATTAAGTTAGTAATCAGCACAAAGCCATTTGAAGCCTTTAGGAATGATCATTTCAACAAGAGATAGCATTGTACCATTGAAGCATTACTTTAGGATGAAAGCAAGTATGAAGCTATAGTGGCAGGCCAACAACAACTACATGCTTTATGTGCAACCAATACATTGGTTATGGTCAGCAAAACAAGATTATCTGTATCAAATGCTTTTTGTTGCATCCAAAAACTGTCCAGCTTTTCTTGATATTTGGAAAGCAAGAGATATTATGGCACCAAGGGACATTGGGCATGCATGTACAGGAAATCTGGTTCGAAAGGTCAAGCAACATCTCAAGACAAAACTCTGATGACCAATAAGACACAACACTGGCAGCAAGAAAAGTGTTAAGAATTTGCACAAAGCAAACACATCAGTGAAGTTCTGAGTTGAAACTTTATTGCTGGAACAGCACAGCAGGTCAGGCAGCATCCAGGGAACAGGAGATTCGACGTTTCGGGCACAGGCCCTTCTTCAGGAATGAGCAGAGAGTGTTCAGCAGGAGAAGATAAAAGGTAGGGAGGAGGGACTTGGAGGAGGAGCGTTGGAAATGTGATAGGTGGAAAGAGGTCAAGGTGAGGGTGATAGGTCGGAGTAGGATCCTACTCCGACCTATCACCCTCACCTTGACCTCTTTCCACCTATCACATTTCCAACGCCCCTCCTCCAAGTCCCTCCTCCCTACCTTTTATCTTCTCCTGCTGAACACTCTCTGCTCATTCCTGAAGAAGGGCCTGTGCCCGAAACGTCGAATCTCCTGTTCCCTGGATGCTGCCTGACCTGCTGTGCTGTTCCAGCAATAAAGTTTCAACTTTGATCTCCAGCATCTGCAGACCTCACTTTCTCCAGTGAAGGTCTGAGTCAAACAAGCAGTATCAGAATATGGCCGAGTTTTTAATATTGTTAATATCACAAAGCATGTTGACTGTATAAGGTGATAGGAAGCTAATGCAACCATTCATATAATATATCCTGAAAAGGCAGGACAGTACACCCTAAATGCTAAAATCAACACAGGAGCTAGAGTTAATTTTACTAATAATACCTATTTTACAAGTATTAATTCCTTCAGTTCTTCTTTCCCAATAGTTGTTTGCTTTAATAACATTTATGGAAATTTATTTCTGTTTCCTTCTATGAAGATGAAACTAAAATAGTTATTTAATTGCTCTGCTATTTCCTTATTCTCATGTATCAATTTTCCTGTTTCATACTGTCTGGGTCTTACATTAGTCTGCACTAATCTTTTTCTTCTTTCCTAATTGTAGAAGTCCTAACAGTCTGCTCTTATGATCTTTGCAAGATTACTCTCAAACTCTATTTTTCCTCTCTTGATCAACTCTTGATCCATGTTTGCTGAATTCTAAACTGCTCCAAATCCTCAAACTTGCTACTTTTTTCAAGCAACTTAATATGGCTTCTCTTTGAATTGGACTTAATTTCTTTTATTAGTCACAGGTAGGCCACTTTTCCTATTGTTGATTTTGCTCAAAAGGAACGTATAACTGCTGTAAGACTCACCCTTTGTGGGACCAGAGGGCATAATCTTAGAGTCAGGGATTGTGCCTTTAAAACAGACATGAGGAGGAATTTCTTCTGTCAGAAAGTAGTCGGTCTGTGGAATTCTTGACCGCACAGGGCTATCAATGCTGGGTTGTTAAGTATGTTCAAGGCTGAGACAGACAGAATTTTAATCAGTAAGGGAATTAGGGGTTATGAGGATAAGACATGAAAGTGGAATCGCTGATCATCAGACCAGCCATGATCTCGTTGAACCATGCAGCAGACTCAGTGGGCTGAATGACCTACATCTGCTCCTAGGTCTTGTGGTCTTTTGTCAATTCATGCACTCATTCCTTAAATATTAGCCACTGCCTATTCACTACCATATCTTTTAATAATGCTACCCAGTCTGTCACAGCCAAATCACTCCTCATACCTTTGCAGTTTCCTTTGTTTTGTTTTAAGACCTTAGTTTCAGATTGGACTATTTCACTTTCTATAAAGAATTGTCACGTTATGGCCACTTTTTCCTAAAAGAGCTCTCACTACAAAATTATTAATTAACCCCCTTTTCATCGCATGAAAGGAAATCTAAGTTGAGTAGTTGGTTCCTCAAAGTACTGATCTAAAAAACGTTTTCTGCCCACACTCCAGGAATTCATCTTCCAAAGTATCATTGTTAATGTAATTTGCTCAGTTTATTTGTAGATTAAAATCAGTTGTTACATACATCCCTAAATTCCCACTTATAGCCATCCCCTACCTTAACACGATTGTTTGGAGACCTCCAGACCACTCCCACTAATGTTTTTCACCTCTTGTTGCTTTTTAGCTCAACCAAAATTGACTCCACATCTAGATTTCCTGTGTCAAAATTTTTTCTCACGACAGCACTGGTTTCATATTTCAGTTTAATGCCATGCCACTTCCTTTTCCTTCCGGCGTGCCTTTCCTAAACATTGAATACTCTTGAATGTTTAGCTTCCAGCCCTTGTCACCACAGAGGCATGTATCTGTACTTGCAACTATATCATACACATTAACAAATCTTTGTCTTGTCAGTTTATGTATCTTATTGCAAATAGATGCATTCAATATAATACCTAAAACTTGTGTTTTTATTTACAGTTTTAGATATTCTTTTTGTACAATAGCACTGTTTACTGTTAGTCTATGTGCTTTCCACTTTTCTATCTTCCATTTCCATCCTTGTTTTCACCATCATTTCTCCTTGCTCATATTCCCAACCCCCTGCCACTCTTGTTTAAACTCTCCCCTAAAGTACTAGCAAATGCCTCTAAGAATATTGGTCCTGATCTTGTTGGGTACAACCCATCCAACGTCTACAGATTCTATCTTCCATAGAATTAGTCCCAATGCCTCAAGAATCCAAATCCTTCCCTCCTACATTATCCCTCCAGCCACACACTGAACAAGTCTACTCTGTTCCTGATGACTTGCAAGTAGCAATGGGACTTAATCTGAGATTACTAACCAGATAGAGGTCCTTAAGATTTATGGAGGGCTACACTGTATCATTGTTACTTTTACAGCTCCTTGCTAAGAGGATCCTTAACAATCTCTGCTTTGCCAATTTGTTTAAGATTTGGAGATGTATCCTGTCAGGCCCCTGTAATTGATCCTGAGGCCATTGTCTATTTTCACTTAATTGTAAGAGTCCATCACTAAATCAAAACCCTTAAATTAGTAAATGTTATTATAGAGGCCAACTGAAAGGTAATGTTTCTCTCTCTTGTTATGGGTGCCTAGAACGAGTTTATTTTTTAAATGCAAGAATATCATGAAAAGTTGGTTAAAACTTCAAGACTGTATGAAATGATACAGAAGACTTCAAAGCACGAATATGAATATGTTTATAAAGAGTGAAGTAGTGAGATAATCTTATACATTCATTTAAAACATAATCTTGAGTCATAAAATTCTAAAGGATTATATAGTTACTAATTTAAACACACAGAGTTAAAGTTAATTCTACTACAAAGATTACATTTAGTTAAATGTAATTGCTTCTCATTTAAGGCACTACAAATTGAAGAAATACCAATACAGAACACATCTATTATTGCAAATTTCTTCTTCTAGTAACTCCCTCATAGCTATCCTCTGATGCCTGATAAGGATTTAATGAGCAAGGAGAAGGGCAACCAGAAGTGTACGCAGTATTCTAAAATTGGCCTCCTTCTGTAATTCGGAACACACTAGTGTATTCCTTCATTCTATTCATAATCCCATAATGTATTTCTTGGCCAAGTTAGGCCAAGCAGAGTCACATGATCTTAAAGTACTAAAATATCTATCAATTACAGTGAACCAAGATAATATATTAGATTAATCAATGAATACATTTTGATTGTGCAATTACAACCAAACCAATCTTCAAACGTCAGTTTACCTACATACTCAGAATCAAAAGACCAAATTTCTATATAGTTGCAATATTTTGTACGTAAAATGTGTGTATGAATTCTCCTGTTGCACTACCATACTGATGGCAACCCCATCTGTGCACTCATGCCCGATGTGCTATAGCAGGCAATGCCATAACTCCAGCTTTGGAATGATTCTTATGAGTAAATGTTATTATTTACCATGAGGGGATGATCATGATTACAAAATTAAGGAGGTTATGCATGGCTCTGATGAGCCTGCATTTGAAGTGTTGCACGTAGTACTGGTCACCTTTTTTAAGGAAGGATGTATACGCATTGGAGGCAGTTCATTGTAAGCTTTCCAAGCCGAACAGGTAGGCTGTCTTATGAAGAGAAGTCAGACTGGTTAGGCTTGTAACAGCTGAAGTTTAGAAGAGTAAGAGGTGACTATAGAAACATATAAGATTCTGAAGGGTCATGGCAAGGTAAATATGGATAGGATGTCTCGCCTCCTCTGGAAAAGTCCAGAACTAGTGTTTGCTGTTTAAAAATAAAGGGTCACCCATTTAAAACACAGGCGGTGTGAAATTGGGGAAGCTAAATAATCAGTTGAAAGAGAAAGGAATAAAAGATTATGCTTATAAACTAGAGTGAGAGAAGGCTGATGTGGATTACATATGCTTACAAAGACCAGTTGGGTTGAATGGACCGTTTTTGTTATTTTAAGTAAATCTTTCATCAGTGATACCCCAGACAAGATTGTCAATATATATTCCTCTATTAAAAAAAATAACAAGTCCAGGGAACTACAGACAAGTTGATTAAATATCAATGGTAGGAAGGATAATGGAATTCTTAACCAGCAATGTAGTGCAAAAACATCCAGAAATCATAAATATTGACATAGATACCAAAGTACTAGGTCATGCTTGGCTGAAACTTGTTGAATTCTTTGATGAAGTAACAGGAAGAGTAAACAAGGGTAATGTATAGATGAAATATATTTGTACTTTCAAATGGCCTCACTTGATGTACTGGATATTAAACTCATGACTAAGTTCAGAAGGTGTGGAGTCAGGGATCAAATAGCAGAATGGGTAGCAAACTGGATACAAAACATAATATAGGAGTAGGAGTTAAAAGTAGCAGTCTGAGTGGTGTGCTGTGCTGGGCTCTGTGCCATATACCCCCCCTCACCAATCACCCCCAGGAGAAGAAAGTATTATTTCAAACTTACTGATCATCTGGAACTGCTGAAACCATGGGAGACAGCTTTAAGGCCAGGGTGAAATCAAATAAAGGAAGGGGGCGTAAAGGAGTACAGCAGACAGGGCACTCCCCTACTGCATTGGGGGTGCCTGCAGCCAGCACTCAAATTCCTGTGGCAGCCCGTTTGGATCCAACAAGACAGCAGCATTTACTCTCGGAGTTTGCCAAACTCCAAGAGTGGATCTAAGCAGCAGTTGAGCCACTGTCTGCCATGCTGAAAAAACATGAGCAGGAAATCCAAATGCTGGATCGAAGAATGGAGGCAGTGGAGGAGAGGACCATGGTATCGGAAACCGTGGCAAAGGTCTCGGAAGGAAGGATCCGAATGCTGGAAGACCAGGTTCTGGTTCTTCAGGAACAAGTCGATGACCTGGAAAATAAAAATAGAAGGAAAAACTTACAGCTCATGGGTCTTCCAGAATGCGAGGATCTCGTCGGCTTCGTGCAGGGGTGTCTCCTGAAGTTCCTGGGGCTGGAGTTGGAGTCAGGCCTGGTAAGCGTGGAGCGGGCCCACGGTATCGCAATGCGCAGGTTCGGGCTGGAGCTGCGCCCCCCCACCCCCCCGCGGTCCTACTTTTACTCCTGTATTATAAAGAAAAACAGTTAATAGTTGAAACAGCAAGAAGACTGGGAAGCTTTAATGTACAAAGGCTCAAGGATAATGTTTTGTCAGGACTTTTCAGGAGCCCTTATTAAGAAGAAGGACATTTGATGACGTCAAAAAAGAATTAAGGGACCTGAACATTCAATATTCTTTGAGGTACCCGGCCATGTCGCATTTCGCCCATGGAAGGAATGATATATAACTTTAACTCTGCAGAAAAGGCAAAGGACTTTGTGAAGTCTTTGAATTGAAGGACCTGAGTCAGGGTGGGAGGAGAGGGGGCATCGTTGCAGACATTGGTATGGGCTTTTTTTCTATTGCCCCTTTTAACCTCTCTCCCCCTTTCTTTTTTGTGGTATTGATTTTATATATGTAGAACTTTGTTGTAAAATTGGAATTATTTTATATATTAGTCGGTTGGTATTATCTAGGGCCCCTTTTTTTACTGCTGTCCTTTTGATTTTGTATTGGGGGTGGCTATATCTGTGGTTAAGATGAGTGGAGGGGAGGATGGGCATCCATTATTAGCCTTTAGAATATAAATAACAGGTTTTCCTCATTTGTGAATTGGCTGGGGCTCGGATACGGCCTCAGCTGGAGGGAGTTAAGATGGCAGTAAGGTTTGGGAAGGGTGCCCCCTATGGGCAAGGGGGAAGATCTCTAGCAAATTGGGGGTTATTTGGGCGTTTGCTTCAGTTAAACGTAGTGATTAATTTTAGTTTTTATAGGAGTAGTTTTTAGATATCATCGAGTTAATATCTTTGTAACTCGCCACGCCTCAGATAAGCTCCCTCCTCCTGGGAAACCATGGGCTGCCCTGGATGACCATGGCTAGTGATTTGTTCAGGTGGTGGATCTGGGAATATAAAAGGGAGCCATTCTCCTATTAAAAGAAAGAAGGTGTTATCAAGCCTTAGGAAGGAAAGAGTGGACATTGCCCTACTGCAGGAGATGCATCTAACTGATAAGGAGCATCTGAAACTGCAGCAGGGGGGTTATGACTGGGTATTCTTCTCCTCCTTTGGCTCTAAGAGTAGAGGAGTGGCTATACTGGTAAGAAGGAACCTCCCTTTCGAGGTGAAGGAGCAGATTAAAGATGAATGTGGACGGTTTATCATTCTTAAAGCCCTAATACATGGAGAAGAGTATGGTGTCTTGAATGTATATTGTACCCGGTGCACCCTCTTAAATTTCTAATTGATGCAGTGGCTAAATTAATGAATCTTGGGGTTCGCCTTTCGATTATAGGAGGGGATTTTAATTGCCTAATAGATCTGAGATTGACAGGGTGCCAAAGGGCCTGGCAGGTACACCCGTGCAGTCTAAACAGTTGGTGGATATGTGTGAAGAGTTGGGACTAGTGGATGTGTGAAGGCATGTCCACCCTAATGGAAGAGACTTTACCTTCTACTCCAACCCACACAAGTGCCATAAGAAAACTGACATTTTTTTTATGGCAACTGACGGTTTGGGCAGAACATACAAAATTGGGAATATAGCTGTTTCAGATCATGTGCCAGTGTATCTAGATGTTAAAATCAAGGGTAGTGTAAATGGATGCACGTCACTGGAGCATGGATCCATTTTTGTTAGTGGATAGCAAATTTGTTGAGTATATTAGAAGAGAGTTCAGGGCCTTTTGGGATATCAACTCGGGTACGGTCAGTAATCCGGCAATACTTTGGGAGGCCACTAAGGCATATTTATGAGGCCTGATCATCTCATATTTGACGACTAGAAGGAGGCAGAGGGAGGAGCAGCAATGGATGCTGGAGGCCCAGCTAAAGATAGCTGAGAAAACATATTATAATAGGTTAAACTGCAGTGGGTCACGGCTGTCTGGGCTGCTCTGGACTCGTTGCACACACAAGTGGCTAAAAAAAAGGTCTCCTTTGCTAAACAAAGACTGTTTGAATTTGGAGATAAGTCAGGTAGATATCTGGCATATTTGACTAGGAGGAAAAAAGCTTCCCAATCTATTACATGTTAGGGAGAAAGCTGGTACGATTACCCTTGAGTTGAAGAAGATCAATGTTAGGTTTAGGGAATAATTTGCAGAGCTATATCAGTTGGAGGGGTCGAACACGATACAAATGGGAATGCACTCCTTTGATGAAAATCTGAACCTCCCCAGTATAAACAAAGAACAGACTTCCCTTTTGAATGCACCTATAACGGTACAGGAAGTGCAGGAAGCAATAAGGCATCTCCAGGGTGGAAAAGCACTGGGGCCAGATGGATTCCCAAGTGAATTCTGTAAGGAATTCATAAACACGTTGGTGGAGCCACTTCTGGGGATGTATAGCCATTCATATGCACAGGATTGTCTGCTGCCTTCTCTTAGGGAGGCTAATATCTCCCTCATTTTAAAGAAGGGGAAAGTCCCTGAGGAATGTGCTTCATACTGACCAATTTCACTGTTGAAGGTAGATTTTAAATTTCTATCCAAGATGCTAGCTCTAAGGTTGGAGAAGGTCCTGTCCTATATTGTAAAAGAAGACCAGATGGGTTTTGTTAAAAGCTATAGCTCCTCCAATAATATCAGGAGGGTACTGAACATAGTGCAGAAATGCCAGCAAAGATTGATTCCGAGACTGGTAGTCCCCCTCGACACAGAAAAGGTGTTTGATTGGATAGAATGGCTGTATCTGTTTGGGGTCCTACAGCACTTTGGTTTGGGGGATCCTTTGCCAGATGGGTAGCAGTATTGCATAATGATCCTAACACGACAGTCATTACAAACGGTGCAAAGTCAGATAACTTTAACATTGAGAGAGGTAGTCGACAGGGGTGTCCTCTCTCACCACTGCTATTTACCTTGGTGATTGAGCCGTTAGCTGAGGCTATCAGGAGGGATCCTGAAATAGTAGCGTCCAGGGTGGGAATAGGGGAGCATAAGATTACTTTATATGCTGACGACGTCCTCTTCTTCTTGGCCAATCCGCAGAAGTTTGTTCCTTGGCTGATTCAAACATTTAATTAATTTGTTTCTCAGGCTACAGGATCAACTTTACAAAATCGGAAGCCATGCCGGTGGATGGATTAGTGGAGGTGCCTAATCTGAAGGATGGAATGCAGTTCCCGTTTAGATGGTTGTCAAAAGGCTTTTCGTATTTGGGAATTTTTATTACCCCCTCCTTCCATCAGCTGTATAAAGCTAACTATGTATAACTACTAGAGAGGATAAAACAGGATTTACAGCGGTGGGAGGGGAAACCGTTATCATGGTTGGGCCGAATAGCCCTGATTAAAATGAATGTTCTTCCCCGACTGCTGTATCTCATGAGAATGCTCCCGTTGTTGTTACGTAGACAAGTGTTACAGAGGCTCAATGGTTGGCCAGGGTCCTTTATCTGGTACCACAGGCGTCCTCTCATCAAATTCACTAAATTGCAGCTTTTGCAGGCTGAGGGAGGGGTGGATCTTCTGGATTTGAATAAATATCAAGTAAGCGCTCTGTTAACATATGTTGGTGACGAGGTACTGGGGAATTCGGATTCAATTTGGTTGATATTGAAGCCTTACAGTCGAGGTGCCCTTTAATGAATTTATTTTTTATGGATAAGATAAAATCCATGACCGAGCAGTGTAAGAGCCCAATTATTTTAAATACGGTGAGAGCCGGGAGGATAATGAGGCAAGATGAGGGCAATTGGTCTAAGACCTCATGTTTTACCCCGCTGGTGGGAGCCCAAAGATTTAAACCTGGGGCAATAGACTCCGGCTTTACGGCATGGGAGAATAAGAGAGATCTCCTGTCTGGGAGGGGGAGGTCCTGATGTCATTTAGTCAGTTAAGTCAGTTAAGTCAGAAATATGGATTGTCTAATAGGGACCTTTTCCGATACTTTCAGATAAGCAATTATATACAGAGGAAGACCACGCTCCTGGCTCAGTGTTACAAGTCAGACATGGAGAAAAAAGTACTCCGGTGTGCGGGTGCTCTTTCAGTCAGTACTTTATATCATTTACAGAAATATCGTGCCTTGGAGGACATGGAAGGACTCTGTAGGATGGGGAATTGAGAGCTAGGAGAGGATATTTCATCAGAGCTATGGGAAGATATATGGGGAAATATAAGGAAAATTTCAGTATGCAACAGAGCACAAGCCACGCAATTGAAGATCTTACACAGGGCTCATATGGTGTCAGAGAGGCTAGCTAAGTTCAAAAGAGGAATGTCATAAGGGTGTCCCAAATGTAAAATTAGTATAGGGACTCTTACACACTGCTGGTCATGTTGTAAGATGCAGAGATACTGGAGTGCTATAGTAAGTGAGCTAAAGGACATCCTGGGGATTGAAATTCTTTTGGGGTTGCCAAATTTGCCCTCTCTGGGGGAACACAGGAAGAGCTTGTGTTTCATTCTTACCTACTGTGCGAGAAAGAACATTTTAATAAATTGGATGTCAGAAAAACCACCAGGTCTTATGGGGTGGCATAGGCTGAGGATGGAGCATTTCCCCCAATATGGTGCACCTCAAAACGGAACAATTTTACAAGATGTGGCGGCCCTTTTTAAATTATATTGACGCAGACTTATCAGCAATATTAATTACGGCCATGTATAGCCGTGGGAATCAGTCTGGGTTCCCATGGGGCCCTGGGAGGGGGAGGCTGGGGGAAAAAGAATATGGGTACCGTAGCTGGTGCTCCCAGGCATGGGAGCCTCAGTGGAGGTGTGATGAGTGAAATAGAAATAAGTAGTGAGATATTATTTAATTTAAGTTACTTGAATTTAGTTTAATTTAATATTTATTTAATACGTTTGTAGTTTAATTTAAGTAGATACGTTTGTTTTGGTTGACTAATAATAGTATCATGTTATGGTTTTGTTGTACTGCCTCTACTTTCTGTTTTGATGTGTTATTTTTTTTTGTATATAGATGTTTTGCAAAAGATTTATAAAGGTCTTTAATAAAAATATTTTTAAGCAAAGTAGCTACTCAGAGTGCAGTAAGTCAGGAAAATCTTCTCTGGGGATTGGTGCTGGAACCACTGTTCACAATTTACATTAAAAATTTGAACTCAGTTTTTAAAAATTCATTCATGGGCAATATGCGTTGCTGGCTGGGCCAGCAGTTATTGTCTTTCCCAATTTGCCTCTGAGAAGATGGTGAGTTATGTTTGAACCACGGCCGTCCAGTTAGTAGATAGACCCACCATGCCATTAGGCAGGGTGTTCCCAGATATTGACCCAGTCACACTGTAGGAATAATTACATTTCCAAGTAAGAATGCTGAATGGCTTGGAGGGGAAAATGCAGGTACTGGTGTTCCCATTAATCAGCTGCCTTTATCCTTCTAGATGGTGTTGGTCATGAAGTTGGGGACCTTGGCAAATTGGAAGTGCAATTTAAAAATTTGCAGAGTGCATCAAATTGGGGATGTGTGTGTAATTGATGTAAAACTAAAGGTGTTAAAGTACATAATGGCAAATGAATTTCAAAACAGTGAAATGAGACATGATGTATTTTTAAAAGTCCAAAATTAAAGAGAGCACATATTCCTTGGATAAGACTTTAAGTGGAGTACATGAGTGGGACGATCTAGACATTTACGTTCACAACTCAGTAAACACCAGATAACAAGACTATGAATAAAGATCAAGCACTAGGATATGATACTATGGAGATAGAATTGAAAATTAGGGAAATCACACCAAACAGATAAAGAATCTTGGTTAGAAGACTCCTGGTGTACCAGGTACCATTCAGATAGCTGTTTTGTAGGGTTTAGAGGCATTGAGAAGTTGCAAGAAATATTCACAATACAAATACTAGAATTGAAAGGATATACTGGGGCTCTATTCTCTCAAAAAGAGTAGGTGAAGGAGTGACCTAAACAAATTTTATTATCAAAAGGTCGGATAGGATAAATAGTGAAAAAATGTGGAGACATTGCAGTGAGTCCAAAGTTAAGGAACCAGGATTTATTGACTCAGAGTGATTGAATCATTTGAGACAAACAGTATAGGCACAATTAAGGAGAAGCTAGATAAACAAGAGCAAGAACAGTAGGATATGCTGACAAGAGTTAAATGAAGAGAGTTTAGAGAGGGCTGTTGCAGAGAACAAGTCTTGACATGGACCTTGGACCATGGGAGACTGATTAGCAAGGTTAGATCTCATGGAATACAGGGAGAACTAGCCATTTGGATACAGAACTGGCTCAAAGGTAAAAGATAGAGGGTGGTGGTGGAGGGTTGTTTTTCAGACTGGAGGCCTGTGACCAGTGGAGTGCCACAAGAATCAGT
>NC_057732.1:37216259-37310703 GCF_004010195.1 Chiloscyllium plagiosum | reverse complement strand
GGGGCATGGATAGGATAAATAGGCAAAGTCTTTTTCCTGCAGTCGGGGAGTCCAGAACTAGAGGGCATAGGTTTAGGGTGAGAGGGGAAAGATATAAAAGAGACCTAAGGGGCAACTTTTTCACACCGAGGATGGTACGTGTATGGAATGAGCTGCCAGAGGAAGTGGTGGAGGCTGGTACAATTGCAACATTTAAGATGCATTTGGATGGGTATATGAATAGGAAGGGTTTGGAGGGATATGGGCCGGGTCCTGGCAGGTGCGACTAGATTAGGTTGGGATATCTGGTTGGCATGGACGGGTTGGACCTAAGGAACTGTTTCCATGCTGTACATCTCTATGACTGTATGAAATGAAATGAGGCAGAAAACACGTGAAGTATGGTGATGATCTAATGATTAGAATGATCACTGATTTTATTGTGTTTCTGTGATTTGCTGTAGCAATGTGTGGTTTGTTTTATTGAGTGTTGTAACTCAACAATAATGAACTGAATTGCCACAGTAAATCTGGTAAAGCAGAAATTCTGTTTAAAGCAGACACAGTGAATCAGATTCGATAATGAGGACTATTTATCAGCAGAATTTGTGATTGTCATAGAATTGTGTGTGTGTAAGTTTCATACGGTTGTTTGGGTGACACAATGATAGTGACAGCAAAAGTAAGGTAAAGCTGAGGTCAAAGTTTGTTAAGTCCAAGAGATAAGCCTCTTTCCAGGGAGACCTAAGCAAGTCTTAATGAGCAATTAATCAAATTTACCATAGCAGATGACACATTTGTGATGTTTGCCAGTGGTCAAACTGATCATTTGCTGGAGACTGGATAGTGTCAAGATTTGAACAGATAGCTTCTTTGAATGGGAGAGTATAAAAAAAGTTTGCATCAGATCATTACTAGAAAGCTCAAGAAGTCATCTGATCAGTGCTTAAGGGTAGAAACGGAGCTTGCTGACAACCTGTTTGGTTTGATCTGAGGACATGTCAACATAATAAGGTTACTTAATATTGTAAGCATTGTATGAGTAAGATATTTGCAGTTTTTTATACAGTGTGCTTTAATAAAGAACATTGGGTATATTCCATTGTTAGAATATCTCAGATTATTAATATCCAGAGTAATCCCAACAGACTAGGGAAAGTGGGAATAAAAACCTACACAATATAGGGAACATTGCAGCAAATTTGAGTGTATGATCCCACAAATGACAATGTGATAATGCATGCGAAAGCAGGGAAGACCTCAGTTCATCTACTAGTTTTGACAGAGCAACACACACTCGGTACAACGCTGGGTGTCAGGCTAAATTTTTTGTGCTCTAGTTTCTCATGTGAAGTTTAAACGTATAACTTTGCAAATCAAAAGCAAGAGTGCTTCCAAGTAATCAACGGTTTATTCTGCTAACTCTGCATTATACCCTCAAATGCCAACATATCATTCCTGGGATTTAATAATCAAAATTAAATACAGGACTCTGGATGAAATTAGACTAAGGTTCTGTATAATCCCTCCTCAACAAAGTATTCCAATTCCCTTTGGTTTTCATAACAACATTGCTAAATATTCTCTTCCACTTCCTTTTGTAGTTTGTACTTGACTGTGACTAGTCTCATAACTTTCCTTGAAATTATATCTTAATTTGTTATGTAAATGGAGACCCATGAACAATAGCAAGTCGACTTAGTGGTTGTAACACTTATGTCATGGGACTATCAACCTAGACTTAGGTTACCATTCCGAGACATGGGTACATATCCTGTCATGGCAGCTATGAATACTGGAATGATAAGCTAGTCTCAGTGATCATGACCATGACCCTGAAACCATCATTAGTTGTCATAAAAACAACTGCTGTTGAAGGAAATAGGTTGTCCTTACCTGGTCTGACCATGTGACTCCAGACCTCATGTGATTGAGTCTTAACTGTTGTCATGAGAGATGGGCAACAAATGTTTGTTTTGACTTAAAGATAAAAAAAATCCAGATTATTTACTGATGTCTTGGAGTGTGGTTTGAATTTACAGTCTTCAAAACTGTGATGGATGTGACATGGAGGAGGCAATTCAGTGCTATAAGTCTATTCTGTCATTCAATTAGGTCATTGCTGAACTGCATTTTCACTCCACTCTACTGCTTTATCTTGTGCTTTAAACCAGTGCCACAACCAGTATATTGAGATTCAGATCTGGAGTATCTTATAGAATCCGTACAGTGCAGATGGAGACCAACCCTCCAATGAGCATCCCACCCAGACATATCGTCCATCCTATCCCTGTAACTACAGTGTGAAAGCAGGCCATTTGGTTCATTAGGTCCATGCTAATTCACCTAGCCGACACATTCCTGGACATTATGGTAATTTGGCATGGCCAATCTACCTAAACTGCATATAGAATCATTCAACACAGAAACAGACCCTTCAGTCTAACTTGTCAATGCCAAGCAGACATCCCAAGATGACGTAGTCGCATTTGCCAGTATTTAGCCCACAAACCTCTAAACCTTTCTTATTCATATACCCATCCAGATGCATTTTAAATCATAGAATCCCTACAGTGTGAAAGCAGGCCATTTGGCTCATCATGTCCATGCCGATCTCCAAACAGCATCCCACTCAGATCCACGCCTCTACCCTATCCCTGTGACCTTATGTTTCCCATGGCTAATCCATGTGGCCTGCACATTTCTGGACACTATGGCAATTTATCATGGCCAATCCACTAAACCTGCACATCCTTGGGCTGTGGGAGGAAACTGGAGCACCTGGAGAAAACCCATGCAGAAATGGAGAGAATGTGCAAAGTCCACAAAGACTGTTGCCTCAGTGTGAAATTAAATTGGTGCAGTGAGGCAGCTGAGCTAACCACTAAACCACCATACAACAATGTGTTAATTGTACCCGCCTCCACAACATCCCGTGGCAGCTTGTTCCATACTTGCATCAGCTTCAATGTGAAATGTTACCCCTAAGGTCCTTTTCAAATCATTCTTCTCTCACCTTAAATCTATGCCTCTACTTTAGGACTCCCCCATCCTAATAAAAAGATTTTAGCTATTCACCCCATCCATGCCCCATGATTTTATAAATCTCCATAAGGTCACCCCTCAGCCTCCGATGCTCTGGGGGAAAAAGGCCAAGCCTATCCTTGTAACTCAAACCCTCCAGTCTCGGCAAAATTCTTGTAAATGTTTTCTGCATCCTCTCAAGTTCAACAACATCCTTCCTATAGATGGGCAACCAGAATTGTATGCAGCATTTCAAAAGTCTTTGGGCTGTGGAAGAAAAGCAGAGCACCTGATAGAAACCTGTGCAGACACAGGGAGAACGTGCAAACACAGTTATCCAAGGCCGGAATCAAACCTGGGTGTCTGGCACTGTGGGACAGCAGTGGCAAAGACTGTGCCACCCAGACTGTTGGTGTACCCACATACACTGTCCCTGCTGTTACTTGCTGCTTATCTCTAACTTAAGACTCCTTTACTTATATCTGTACATAGTAGGTTATCAAATACAATTCTCTAGTTCAGCATCCAAGACCTCTCTCTTCACATGCTAATTCTAGACTGATATCTTCACCTAACCTAAGTCATGTAGCTATTTATAACATCATGTAAATAAATCTTGGGTTCAGAATCCTTAACCAACAAAATCAATTGTTTCAGTTTAGGCATTTTCAATTGACACCCAGTCTCAGCAAATATTTTTCTGTCGGATAAGGAGAAACAGTTCCAAATTTTTACGTTTTACTTATGTGGAAAAATATTTCCTTGGAAGACCGAGCCCTAATTTTCAGATTATAAGATCTTTGGTCTAAACTTCTTCGTTATAAAGTTGAAATTAGTACAAACGTTATTTTTTCGGCATCCCCTTTCCTGCTTATATTATTATATCTGGGATGCTGGCATCACTCGAGTGTCTCGTGACTGTTTGGTCACGGGTCGGCAGCTCATTCAGAGGAATAATATTGATTTTTTTCTCTCTCTCTCCAAGTTAAGTGAGCATTATATTCTATCGAGTTGCACTTTGTAAGTCTGGGTGTTACTGAAAAATAGCATGACCGCTCTGGAATGGAAAACAGAGACGAGTCAAAGATAGGGTCCAGGCTCGAAGTGTATCGAGATATGTTTTCCGACCTGACAGCTTCCTCCCTTTGCGGAACCCGAGAGGCGGAGTTGGGGGTGATATTCCAGTCGGAGCGCTTGTTGTGTGATGCCGACTTCCGGTGCGGGCTCAATGGCGGCGGCGGTGCGAGATTGTGAGGAGATTTAAAACTAGCGAAGAATTTACTAACGGTTTTAATTCAAAGAGCCGGGGGAGCGGTGTTGGGCAAGTATCGAACGGCATTAAGTACCACCGCCCCAAACGCTCGGTGCCGGGGGGTTCCAGGCGCCATGGCTGGGGACAGGCCCTCGCTCACCGTCGTCTACCAGGCCGTCAAGGCACTTTACCATGACCCGGACCCGGCCGGCAAGGAGCGCGCTTCCGTCTGGCTCGGCGAGTTCCAGAGATCGGTAAGGGAGAGTAGCGTGAAAATCGAGTTCCAGGCTTCAACTTGGGGCCTGCTCTGGAGAAGAGGCTGAGTCGGCAATGGTCACTGGCAGAGGAGAAGCAGGAAATAAACATCGATGGGGTGTGGGGAAAGCTTGGAGTCATGAGATAGAAAAGTTTGTGAAATTCAAAATTGCTTCACTTTAACCCAAGGATTTCAGATAAAAACCAGCTCAGTGAATCCAGAATGGAAACTTGTCACTGACATATCCTTGTGTTGGCGGAGCCAATCAGCTCTGCCTTCATCTCAGCGACTTCTTAGTTAGATATTTATCTAAACTTGTCACCAAGTGAAATGCAGTCAGCGAACCTTTCAATGTTGTAACCTGACAAGAGAAAACAATAAAAAAAATCACTTTCTACTTTGATACTAACTCCATATATTTAGGTAAACATTAAATGAAATGTTAAAGTGAAATTAAGAATAACTTTACATTGAGTATTCTCCATTTGATTTTTATATTTAGTCAGGTTTAAATCAATTGAAAGTAATCTATAATAATCTGATACAATGCTGAAGGAGGATGATAAACTGCTGGAGAGAAAAGTAGGGCTTCACTTTAATATCAAGAATTTAAAGTGGTAAAGCAAAAGTAACCTGAAACATTTTAATTATTCAGCCACTGACAAGGAAAGGACTTTAATTTTTTTTTTACCAAATTCAGTGCAGTCTACTTTATAGCTTATTTCCTACTTTGTAATCATTGCTGAAAGGTTACATTTGCAAAGTCTGCAGCATTTCCAAGCATAAAAATAAGAGTTTAAATAAATCCTTATGCCAAACCACATTTTCATATTAGGAATTTTATTTGTTGTTGAGCTTCATTTGCAATACTGATGTAAAGGATGGAGAATAGAAACATACACTGATTTAGGCTATTAAATCAATTACAGATTATTTCAAACCTGTTTGACTGCTTCAGAGGCTTTCAACATTGCCAGAATTTAATGTGTATGATACTGACAAGGCCACAATTGCTGTTTTTCTGTATGAGGTACTGTGTTCTTGTCCTTGAACTACTGCTTTCTATGTACCAAATGGTGATTCCTCTACCTTCCAGGAATGTTGAACCGAGATAAAGAATGGACAGTGATAATCTAGAGTCCAACTCTAGATTATTATTAATGGCTCCCCTCTCATTGGATGCATAGTGTTTGTGTTGGATGGATAGTGAGCTCCTTGTTTGGTGTGATTTGGTAAACAAATTTTTAGTCTTTATCTCCAGATCAGTTTGCAGCACCTTTTGAGTTAGGTCAGAAGTTCCACTCCACATTTTTCAGACAGTGCAGTGCTGAGACAATATGCTCTCTTGGAGGTATGATATTTCAAATCAGCTGTTAAACCCGTCCCATCTGCCTCTTCAGGTTAATACAAAAGGCAAGTGCAGGGGGTGGTTGTGTTCTTCTAATGTCCTAGCCATGGGAATGTTTGAAGGTACAACACAATTTTATGTCACTCATTATGTACCAACCCATGTTTTAAAGCAGGATAATGCAAAAGGGAATGTTGGGCTGTATTTTGTATAAAGTAGAATGGTCAGGTAAGTGGGAGAACTGATTGTGTGCAGTTGTTGGGTAAGAAAGTCTAAATATTTTCTATATATTTAATTTAGTTTTTAGTTGGCATTAAACCAAAATCTGCAATTTACATTCTGTAATTGTCGGCCTTAAGCAAGGTTTTAATAACGCTTCAGCTTAGTTAAGAACTTCCTATGACAGCATTCTCATTAATTCATTCAGCTTGGCCTTTCATAGTTGGCTAGTGTTATGTGCTACTTAGTGAGACTTGGCACTTTATGAACTTCCAATAGAGTATGGAAGTTAAGGTAGGAAGGGAAAAAGATGTTCTTTGCTTTGCCCAAACTTTTACTGCCTGAGCAATTGATTTTTATTCTGTTACAGCAAGAAGAGCTAGTTATTTGCTTAGTACTGTATCTGGGAAGAGACTAAGGTTTATTCTGTTCCTAAGATTCCAAAGAAGAGTCATACTGGACTTACGTTAATTTAAAAATCACACAACACCAGGTTATAGTCCAACAGGTTTAATTGGAAGCACTAGCTTTTGGAGCACTGCTCCTTCATCAGGTGGTTGTGGAATAGAAGACTGTAAGACACAGAATTTATAGCAGACGTTTACAGTGTGATGTAACTGAAATTATCCATTGAAAAATACCTTGATTGTCTGTTAAATCTCTCATCTGTTAGAATGACCATATTAGTTTCACTTCTTTCTTATGTTAATCACAACTTTTTTAAGAAAACTTACATTCTCAGGTTAACTTTAACAATTGATGTCAGCCCAGATAATATGTTGAAGGTGTTAGCCATTCCTATACACAAACACACACACACACAGATGCACTCTCACACTCCTACAGACACACACACTCCTACACCCCCACATGCACCCTTTCACAGACTTAGACCCTTCTCTCTCTCTCTCACTCACTCACTCACTCACTCACTCACTCACTCACTCACTCACTCACTCACTCACTCTCGCAATCTCGATCCCCTCCACACACACGTACGTTTATGGGATGAATTTGTACTTGCAGAGTTACATTGTAATTTGCTCAAAAACTGCATGAATCCATGTAAGATTTTGTTAATTCATTTTTAGATTAGAATCAGTCTAAATATTATGGCACAGACAGCAGCACACGGGGCTAACACATTATCTGGGCTGATACCAATTGTTAAAGTTAACCTGAAAATGTAACTTTTTAAAAAACGTTTTGTGATTTACATATGAAAGAAGTGAACCTAACATGGTCATTCTAACAGATGAGAGACTTAACAAACAATCAAGGTATTTTTCAATGGATAATTTCAGTTACATCACACTGCAAACTTTTGCTAAAAATTCTGTGTCTTACAGTTGTGTACTCCACAACCACCTGATAAAGGAGCAGCACTCCGAAAGCTAGTGCTTCCAATTAAATCTGGACTATAACCTGGTGTTGTGATTTTTAACTTTGTACACCCCAGTCCAACACCGGCATCTCCACATTATGTTAACTTAGTTTTTGTCTCTACAGATGCTGCTTGACATTTTACTTTTTCCACCACTTTGTTTTTAGGTGTAAAGTGTGTTGTATGGGGAGTTGTGATAAGAGTGTGCTCCATGATGGGGAGAGTGTGCGGTATAGAATGTGAGAAATGAAGTGCTGAAGAGGAGTGTTTGGATTAGGGAGTGAGAGGTAATGTGTATGGGAGTATGGAGGGTATGTTCTATGATTGGGAAAGGTGTCAGATTCCAGTGTAATGTGACATAAGTGAATGTGTTCATTTTCTTGTTTGCTTTTCGTAAAGTAAGTTGGAACTCATTCCAGTGTGCCTTATTAAATTGATTAATTGCTAAGGATTATTCCTGATTGTATACCTCTTTTAAATCTCACTTCTAGCTATATGATTCCCTGTCTGCAGCTTGAGACTTTCATTGTTATATAGAAGTGGCAGGCAAGATTATGAAGGTTGATGGCAGTGTGGAACAGAAAACTAAGCAATTAATCATTTGGTATCCAAAGGACTTCTTTTAACAGAATTTTGTAGTCTGTATGAAAATTGAAATTAACAAGTTGTGGTATCAAAGAGATTGATCCAACACATTGTATTGGAATGTTGAGTGCCCCTGTGATTAATTTCATTTTGACATTCCCTTCCAGTTTTGCTTTCTTTCTTTGTTTTGAAGAGTCTGCCTGACCCTGTTCTTCAGAAACAAAAACAGTGTTGAGATTTTAAGTTGTTGACAGGGTACAAAATGAAAAAGGCACTTTAGTGACTCACTATGCCAATCTCTCCATTTTATTGAGAGATTTTGGACCAATAAAATGGAAGCCTGTAGTTAGATTTTAACTCTAATGGCTGCTATAAAATCAGTTGATTATCAACCCTGCATGCTGTGTAGTTTCTGCTTGTTGCACATGAACCCATAATTATGGAAGTAATGGTGACATGAGAAATATCTGATAAGAAATTAGGATCTGGAGTGTACTCCATGAGTGTATAGAAGAAAGTGAGGACTGCAGATGCTGGAGATTAGAGCTGAAAATGTGTTGCTGGAAATGCGCAGCAGGTCAGGCAGCATCCAAGGAGCAGGAGAATCGATGTTTCGGGCATGAGCCCTGATTCAGGAATCCAGGAGAATTGACGTTTCGGGCATGAGCCCTTCTTCAGGAAACCAATTCCTGAAGAAGGGCTCATGCCCGAAACGTCGATTCTCCTGCTCCTTGGATGCTGCCTGACCTGCTGCGCTTTTCCAGTAAGACATTTTCAGCTGCATGAGTGTATAGTCAAGGCAGATTCAGTTTTGGGTTCCCTAAGAGAATTGGGTCATTGTCTGAAGAGGAAGAATTTGCAGGACTACAGGGCAAAAGCCTGAGATGGTTTGTCCTTATAGAGAGCCAGACATGATGGGCCAAATAGTAGCATTCTGTGCTGTAACTTGTCTACGATTTTAAATATGATCATCTTCCCAGCTTTGCAGTGTGAACTTGGTTGTGGTAAATACTGTTTAACCCAGCTGATTGCAATTATTCTCCCAAAAGTGGATGCAATGTAATATCCTGAACGATTGAAACCATGTTCTTTTTTTTTAACCAATGATTGAGTCATGTAGCTAAGCCAACCTAAAAGGGAGTAACATTTTGATATCAAGTTTCAACAAGACAATAATGTTCTGAACAGGAGAAAATGTTTGCTTCATGCTAGCTTTCATTAACCACAGCATGACCTGGTACCTGAGCCCTTGGATATCCTTCATTAACATCTCTAGTATTCATCTCTAGCTATAATTGCTTTCTAGTCTGTTATATGAAGGATTACCATCTACCCCCTTAGTGGTGGGAGACCTGTTTTACCTTTTCCAATCCATGTTTCCTCATTCCAGGATTTAAAGGATATTCGCAAATGTGTTTGTGATCCTGTCATTCAGCTCTACCAGCTCATTTCTGATATTGTTGGAGTGTTGCACCTATTACATCTTTGGAGTTTTAAAAAGTTGTCCTGAAGAGAAGCCAGTTAAAAATAGATAGTTTCACTTTTTTGATTTTACAGATGTCTTCTGTTGTAACCTTGTAAAGTCAGAATTTTAAGATATTTATTCTCAGGAATAAAATTGCACTAAGAGTATGGGTGACATTTACCTCCAGTTGCCCTGAGTGCAATAAAAGCCAACTGCATAATATGAAGGGAGAGCTCTAAATTGGGTCAGGAAAGCAGGTTCCATTAGCAAAAAAGTTTTTTTACTGATCAATTTGTTTTTATAACTGACCATCTTGGAATTTGAACTCCTCATTGCTTGGCTCTTAGGCACAGTAATCACTAGTTTGCCTCAAACGTCTTTTTCATAACTGTTTTGGTTTTGTTAGCCTAATGTCCTTTGTGGTATTACTTTGTGATATTGATATTTCATTGTGCTACTTGTGCAAATCTATTGTGTGTTATATTTACCTGCAGCTTTGATTTTACAAGTTGGTTGGCCTAGATTGGTCCTTCTGACAAAGCACCATTTACAGTAAACCTCCTGTATTTAGCCAAAAATGTAGTTCAGTCTTCTCCTTTTTGAAGGTGCCTTTACAGTTTCCTTCTGGTCTTCATGTGGCTGTTTGGCATTCCATTCTGATTCTCAGATTATCATGAATGTATACCAAGTTTATGCCATTGGAGGGTCCTAAATGGAGTAGAGTGGGAGAGGCCTCTCTTTGTTATACGAAGTTTGTAGTACAGCTGAAGGTTTTTGTTTCTCCTCCCTATTATTTGTTGTACTTTCTATTTTGTGGAAAAGAATGAAGATGGATTAGTTGGAAGAATTGAGTGATGAGAGCTATTGAATCCAACAGAATAAAGGAGTGAAATTATCCTGCAAACCCCAAAAGTCTGCTGGTGGTCATCTTCACCTCGGTTCCTGGGAGACTTGGGGAGCATTGTCATCCCATCCAGCATATTGATTCAGCTTCCGAACAGTTGACTTGGGAACCTCTTCCAGTCAGTACGTTGTACGACAGACTGAATATCTTGCATGGCAGTGCAGCTCCTTAAAATTAACTGAACTCTTTGCTCTTTGCCAGCCTGTATCTGACGGAATGATACTTTGAGTCTAACATGGCTACATCCCATGTTGAGTCCAAGCATCTTCCCTGTATGGGGAAAGAGGGAAATGGCTAAAGGAGAGTGAGGAAATATCTGAAGTAGATGTTTGAGCATTGACCATTACCTCAAGGAATCTGTGCAAAGAGAATGAATTTCACAGGGTCAAAAGTCACACCCCATGTGTACCAATGTTAAGCTTCCTCTTAGCAGTTTAGTAGAAACTTGGAAACATAAGGCTCTTTAGTGCATTGAGGATGTTTTGGCATTCAGAGAGATTATGGCTGGTTGGTGGGTGGCCTTCACCCCTTTGCACCTTTTGCTTAATAATTTTAAATTTGAGATTGCTAGGTCAATTCCTAAACTATGATCAAATGTTGTTTGTCATAGTGAGGTTCACATTTCTATCCTTTGTGTAAGAGTGTTTCTAAACTTCACTTCTGAGTGGTCTGACTGTGATTTGTCTTTAAGCTGTGTTCTCTTGTCCTAGATTTCCCAACCAGTGGAAATTGTTTCTCTGTTCTCATTTCCCAACAGTCCCTCCTAATATATTGAAAACTTAATTTAAAAACTTATGAAGTTATTTTGATTTTGAGAAGGTTCAGCCATTATCTATGCATGTACTAATGCAGTCCTGGAATAATTATGCAGTGCTGGTTTTTAATGAATAAATTTAACACAGAAACATTTAATGTTTTTCGCAACCTCTGGACCTTCCAGAAGCCTTTACAATCAATGCAGTATTATTTGATGTGTATAATTGAATAGATGTAGCAAACTTGGCAGTCAATGTTTGCACAGTAAGATCCAAAATTTTTTTTGCCATGTTTGAGCAATATTAACTTTACTGAAAGTAATGAGGAAAAGTATCAGTCAAGACATTTTGTTTGGAGTGAGATGATCGGTCCATCAGAATATTGGTTGAGACTGAGTGGCAATCTTGTGCTGACACCTTGATTTGTTTTCAAAGGATAATGACTTATATGTGCTGCATATTTGGTTATACTCCATTTGATTCTACCTTCATGGGTAACACACCAATTTGTATTTTGAATATGTTAATGCCACAATGTCATAATTTTGATATCAATACTTCAGATGTTGTTAAATTGCAAAAAAGGGTTTCCTAAAGTGATATGCTGTGAAAATAGAGCTCTGCAAATGAATTCAGTTTATTTTGTTGTAAATGTTTTTGGGATAAAATAGGAGCTGTTTAGGAACTTATTTACGACCTGAAACTACATTGGGGTGTGGGATTCTGACTGAATTGAGAGCTTTTCGATGCAAAAATAAAATGACTCGATTTAAAATGTTGTTTATTTCTCTGTTCTCACCCTCTCCTGCCCCCTCGACGCTGACCTTCCCCTACCATGATCCCGACCTCTCCCTTCCCCCTGTCTTGCCACACGCACACCCCCCCGCCCATCCCATCCCATCCCATCCCATTCAGATGTATGCCTGGGAAATTGCTGATCAGTTGCTGCAGTTGCAACAAGAGGTGGAGCTCTGCTATTTTGCAGCACAGACAATGAAGATGAAAATTCAGGCATCATTTAATGAACTTCCACCTGAAACGCATGCATCTCTGCGAGACTCGCTGCTCACCCACATTCAAAACTTGAAAGATGTGTCTCCTGTAATTGTTACACAGGTAAGTTCTTCTCCAACTTTTTTGGTGAGTTATCTTTAGTACAAGTGTTAATGGCGGCAATACTAGACAGTCTCATGGCTGTCACCCTTTCTCAAGAACTGATGCTTGCTTTTCTTCCTCATTTATCTGAAAACACTGTAAGGTTCCACTTTCCTCCTCCATTTATCCATTCAGTCAGTTTAGACTTTGTTTATGTTAAGGCCTCATCTGTTGACACCCATGTGAACTCTATGCTTTCCTTAAATTTGTGCATTTGCATGTAAGTGAAGTGGCTTTGAACTTTGGACAATTGTTAAGGAGACAGGGGAGGGCAGTGATGGGGAAAGAAGAGATCACTCCACTCATCTTCTTTACCCCTTGCTGTCTGGCCTCCTCTTCACAGTCACCCTAAGTTTAAAGATGGACATGTTTAAATGCACACATGTGACTTTAAGAAGTGCAGAGTGTGCATGCATTTTGTGTCAATAGACGCAACCAAAGGATAAACAAACAGGAGTATTGATTAAGAATTTTGAGCGCATGGATCCCAAATTGAAATTGAAAAGAAATATTATTCCACTCGGCATTCACTTTAGCTGCCCCCCTGCCAAAAAAATCGCATTTTAATTTAAATTTTGCAAGATTAATTTGAAGATTTTCTTACTGTACCCCTTTTAAGTGGCTGCTACCTTTTTAAATGTGGTTCTATTTGCTTTCTTTTATTGAGAGAAGTTAAAAAACGGACAGTTGGACAAAGATGTTGGTTGGTGGGAAGCAGATATGTAATGCTGAATTCTGTGAAAGTTTCTGCGATTAAGAAAAGGATCACACTTCATTTTGCTTATGACTGTATAACAAACTGAATCTCACTCTTATTGTGATGGACATGGTGACCTGAATGTGTTTCTCAGAGACCTGTTGTTCCACTGGAACTGGAACCAAGGTCTCCAATCATAGCTGTATTAAGATGCTCCAAAATTAGATTAGATTAGATTACATTACAGTGTGGAAACAGGCCCTTCGGCCCAACAAGTCCACACCGACCCGCCGAAGCGCAACGCACCCATACCCCTACATTTACCCCTTATTACCTAACACTAAGGGCAATTTAGCATGGCCAATTCACCTGACCTGCACATCTTTGGATTGTGGGAGGAAACCGGAGCACCCGGAGGAAACCCACGCAGACACGGGGAGAATGTGCAAACTCCACACAGTCAGTCGCCTGAGTCGGGAATTGAACCCGGGTCTCTGGCGCTGTGAGGCAGCAGTGCTAACCACTGTGCCACCGTGCCGCTCACTAATTAAAGAGCTGGATTTAAGAAGAATCAGATTGAACCACACGTTTTATAGGAACTTAATGCAAAAACTTCATAACAGTACTAATACAGAAGCAAAAAACTCTATTGTAACTTGAACAAAAAGGTGAAATACTGCAGACGCTGTATACCCATTGTATCTCTCACAATGTGAATCATTTCAATAAGGAACCTCAGTTCCTACTCAATTTCCTTCAGCAAAGGAAATAAAACTTCACAACACTCTGTAATTTCAACAGTAAACGCAAGTTACTTCGAGCAAAGAGTGAGTCTGTACAATCATTTGGACAAACCCTTAGTTTGATGTTGAATTGTGTTGTCAAATTCTCTCCATTCTGGGCTTGGCTGTTTTGGTTGACTTTACGATTGGATTAAGCTGCGGACAGAGACGTATATCAGAACTGATGATGGAAACATTGCAGCACCCTGAGAGTTTTATGGCAGGTTAAAATTTCTGAAACACCATTTGTTTCTCCCTTCTCTTTAGCTGGCACTGGCGATTGCAGATCTTGCCTTGCAAATGGCCTCGTGGAAAGGATGTGTGCAAATGCTAACTGAAAAGTAAGTGTCTATAGGTCTGGGACATGTTACTATAAATGTAGAAGATCTGCCTCGCTACTCCATACTAGTGAGCAAAGGACGGTCTTTTGGTTTCTCACGTTTTCTTCCCAAAGCCCAGAGCATTTCAGTAGGAAGATTGTTGGTAGCAGTAACCAGTTTCTGCATCTTGCACACCACCTCAGTACTTCCTGTCCTGTAATTTTCCAGGAGCATATGCATTAAGAGAATAAGCTAGTCAAAATAAGGCACTCCTCTATCATGTCATGGCTGACTGACTGACAGAAAGTAGAGGGTTGGGATAAATAGGTCCTTCTCTGATATGTGAACTGTAACTAGTGAAGTGCAGCAGGGTTCAGTTCTTGGACCTCAACAATTTATTGTTTATATAAATGATCTGCAAGCAGGGACAGAATGTAGCATTGCATAGTTCACAGATGATACTAAAATGGGTGCGAAAGCAGGTTTGAGCTGAGATAAAGCATTTGCAGATGGATATTGATAGGCTAGGAAAATGGGCCAGAATCCGGCATTTGGAGTTTAATGTGTATAAATGCAAGCTTATCCATTTTGGCTGGAGAAATATAAGGGTAATTTATTATTTAAATGGGAAGCAGATTAAGTGCAGAGGGATCAGGGTGTCCTTGTGCATGAATTGCAGTAAGTGGATATGCAGGTGTGGTATACAATAAATACAAACTGAATCTTGGCATTTATTGCAAAAGGTCTGGATTGTACAAATAAAGAAGTGTTGTTCCAATTATATAAGGCATTGGTGAGGCCTTATTGAGTTCCACTTTGGTCTCCAGCCTTGAGGAAGGATGAGGTGGCACTGGAGGCCGTTCAGAGGAGGTTCACAAGGTTGATTCTAGGGATGAAATGGCTGTCTTATGAGGAACAGTTGAATAGATTGGGCTTGTACTTGCTGCAGTTGAGATGAATGAGGGAGGATCTGATTGAGGTATGGAAAATGCTAAAGAGGATTGATTAAGGTGGATGTTTTACAAATGCTCCCCCTTATGAGACAGTCTAGAACAAGCTATCATAGGTATAAAGTAAGAGAAAGTAGGTTCAAAACTGAGATGAGAAACTATTTCTCTGAGGGTTGTGAATCAATGGAACTCAGTGCCCCATATGCAGAATCAATCAAGATTCAAGAAAGAAATAAATTGGTTTCTGATGAAAAGTGGAATAAAGGGCTATGGGGAGCATGCAGGAGAGTAGAGTGGAAACCAGGAAAAGATTAACCATGATCATGTTAAATTGTGGAGTAGGCTCGAAGGGCAGAATTGCCTACTCCTGTTCCTAATTCCTTTGTTCCTTTGAAGCATGCATTTTTGTCATAATGAGATCAAACTGGCAAAATATATTTTTATGCTGATAATACTAGAGAAATATGCTTTTGATTGGTTATGTTTAGGTCTCAAATTTTGTTCAGAAGGAAAAATTTAAATGTCGGTCAAGTTGTCATATCTTGTTTAGAGCAAAAATGCTGCCATGTCGTTTTCTATGTGCATGGGTAAATCAGCTGACAGTCTGCATTAATCACAGGTATGCCAATGACCCATAATGTATTCAATTTCAGGTATAGTAATGACCCATCATCCCTTTCTTTCCTGTTGGAAATCCTGACCGTCCTTCCAGAGGAGGTTCATAGTCGCTCTCTTCGAATAGGAGCCAACCGCCGCACAGAAATAATCGAGGATCTGGCGTACTCCTCGAGCACTGTGGTATCACTGCTGGTATGTACATAATGTTAATACCTAGTGGGGAAGAAATGACTAGATGGCGCACATTTCATTTTCCTCTTCTAACCATTTCCTCTCATCTGGTATCTTGTCATGTGAAGCAGAGACAGTGATTATCAGGAGGCTACTCAACTATAAAAGGGGTGGGGATATTTTAAGAAATGGAAATGCAAATCAGAACCAAGCTGTACCCTGTCTTTGCCTAATTTTTTCACCTTCCTTGACCTGACCAATGAGGTCAGTTGTGCTAACACAGCCGGCATGCTGTTTAAGATCAGCTAACAAATTTGTGGGGCTGTTTCACCTGTGGGATTCAGCCTGCAAGGTAAAGTTCTTTGTTTAGTTTCTATGCACTATCTGATCTGTCGCAATTAATCTTGGCATCCATTTTTTTCCAAAAGAAACGCTGGATCCAATACAAAGGCTTCTTAGCTCTCATATTTTTATATTTAAGTAATGTCTCTCATGTCCTGATGCCTTTGCTGCCAGAGAATTGCTTTCAACAGATACTATTGCATATAGGAAAAATAAAATCTTTAAATTGTGTTGCAAGATCAAGAGCTAAAGTGTGGGATAATGGCTAATTGGGATTTGATGAAAATTAAGGTGCATGCAGCAATGTTTTGGATGAACTTTTAATGACTTAACATCATTATTATCACATCCTTTCTTTGTCACATCTCCTCAAAAAGGGAAAGAAAAGTGAAGAACTCTGACTTCTCCAATATTTGCTCATGATTCAGTCTTTGGATTAAACAAGCAGCTGTTAAGCCCTCAGTTGCCAGGATGGATACATTATTTGGAGAGATGTTTTTGTGAAGAATACTACCCTTGACCTTTGTTCTCAGTGCCTGTGGTTTGCTGCAGTGAAACTTGCTTGATGCATGTGTGACTGAATTTGAATATGTTTGAATTTAATTGCCTGTCTAAACTAAACCTGGTCCTAAAATTACTTTGAGAAGTGGCATTGGAGGTGAGTATTGGGCTTTCCTCACAATGATGTATGCAGGGCTCATGTCTGACTGACTTAGTGAGTTCTCCAGATCTGGCAGGAATCTTTTAACTTCAAAGAAACTCTGTTCTTAAAAATAACAGTTCAAATGTTCTCCTTACCATTAATTCTCTATCTCTCCCATTTCCTTTCATAAGTTCATATTTCTCTTTACTATACAAAGGGTCTATTTCTAACTTTGCTCTGTGGAATTTGTTGTTTGATAGTTGAATAGGAAAGCACACATTATATTTTGCTGTGGCTGTGTGAAACAGTATATTATGTTGGAATAAGGAAAAATACAGTTAATGAAGTTGTTGTGGGGTCTTGACTAGCAGGAGCACCTTGTGCTGTGCAAGCTTAGGGATGTGTAGCCACGCATACAGAAAATCTGACTGTAATCTTTTGAAGATTGCAGTATGAGGTGTCGCAGATGCATGGCAAGTTCAGGGAGAATTGAAACATCCCATGGAGCAGAAGGGACTTTTCTCTTTTCCTGTCCATGCAGTAATCCCACCAATCAATAAGCTACCTCCATACTCATTGGAGAATTGATAAGAGGGAACTACTGAGTTTAGAGCCTTGATAAATTGCTATAGTATTAAATGACCAGACTGAAAACTTAAAACTTGAGATCACTAAACTTTTGGTCAACACCTTGGACCCATGTTCCTTCTGTCTGACATCCTTAACCATTAAATATTATAGAGATGCTCAAACCAGTTGTGGTGTCTCTATTTCTAGGAAGTCCTTACGAGTCCAGTTTGCAGATGATCCTATCAAAATTGAAAACAGTCTCTTAAGTAAAAGGATGAGGTGGTGTCTTAATTGAAATGTTTAAGATGACAAAAGGAGTTTATTTTAAACAGCAAGGGTTTATTTTGCAGGATAAAGAATCCAGAGTAAAAAAAAAAGTTGACCATAAAATTTTTACTAATAGTTCAATGGACTATAGTTCATAGTCAGAAAATCCCTTCTCCTGTGCCCTGAAAAGCTAAATCCCTGAACTTGCCATGCATCTGCGACACCTCATGCTGCAATCTTCAAAAGGTTACAGTCCGATTTTCTGTATGCGTGGGTACACATCCCTAAACCCCTGAGGCTCGGGTTTAGTTGAAAGTTCAAAACCGAAAATGTTAGATTTTTGTGAAGTATAGGTGTTAATAATTATGGAACCTTGAAGGGTAAATGTTTTATTACTCCCAAGTTTTAAATAAATGGAAGTAGGATACAGGTCGATTGTGATGTACCTGAATGATGTGGCAAATCCAAGGAAACTAAGAGATACTGTATAAATTCCTCCTTTTACCCAATGAATGGTAAGAATGAGGATTTGCTTGCACAGGGAATGTTTAAGGTGAACAGAATAGACAAATTGAAGGGAAAGTAGATATAAACACAAGGGAGAAGGGAATTGAGAGTTCCATCAATTGTTGGATGAGGAAGAATGCAAAAAGGCTAGTGTGTCTAAATGCTCGCATGGACTGGTTGTGTGGAATGGATCATTATTGTATGCTCGTCTTTTGAAGGGACTGGAGAATCCATCATATTGTATGTTTTTTGAAATCTTCCTGTTCTTTATCAGTTATGAGTGTGAGAATAGGATGATCTACAGCAGTGGTTGATCAACTTACCTAGTTCAAAATATTGAGACTCAGATAATTGCTGCGTTGAGGTATGGAAATTGCTGGCAGCAACTTTGAATCTGTAATTCCGGCAAGGATTCAGACTTAGTCATACAGCAGAGAAGCAGACTCTTTTGTCCACGTCAACCATTTTTCCTAAACTGAACGAGTCCAATTTACTCACATCCCTCCAAACCTTTCCTATTCATGTACCTGTCCAAATGTCTTTTAAATGTTGTAATTGTACCTGCCTGTACCATTTCCTGTAGCAGTTCATTCCATATGTGCACCATACTCTGTGAAAAACTTGCCCTGTATAAAGAAAAGCCATAATGTCTACCTCTTTTATTTTTCCCCAGGCAGCCTGTACAGAACGTAGCGGCAATGAGGAGAAGACTCTGATTAAGGTGTTCCGATGCTTGGGGAGTTGGTTTAACTTGGGTGTGTTGGACAGCAACTTCATGGCAAATAATCGACTGCTACTAATCCTCTTTCAGGTCTTGGTGAGTATTTTGGGGCTAAATGCACAGTTTTCTGGATAGAATCTTTGGCTGCTTCCTCCCAAGCTAAACTAAGAATTTTAATACAGTGTCTTTTTGTTTCAGCAATGTGATGATACCTCAACAAACCTGCATGAGGCTGCATCTGACTGTATCTGTTCAGCACTGTATGCCATTGAGAATGTAGAGACAACCCTACCTCTTGCTCTGCACTTATTCCAAGGTGTTTTAACTTTAGAATCTGCATATCACATGGCTGTAGCACGTGAGGATCTGGACAAGTAAGCATCTTGTAAATTTTATCATCATAAGGTTTTGCTTTGACATAATATTGACAGCAGAGCTTCCCATCTCTCTGAGGCACTCAATTGTCTCAATGTAAATTAGAGTGAAATAGATGTGGGCATGGTGGAAATTAAATTTAGTCTTGAATTTATTTTCCTCTATCTACATAGAGGCTGTACTAATTGTCCATGCCAATGAGATACCCTAAATTAATCCAGTCCCATTTGCCAGCACTTGGCCCATATCCCTCTAAATCTTTCCCATACCCATCCAGCTGCCTTTTAAATGTTGTAATTGTACCAGCCTCCACTACTTTCTCTGGCAGCTCATTCTGTACATCACCACCCTCTGCGTGAACAAATTGCCCCTTAGATCCCTTTTAAATCTTTCCCCTCTCACCTGAAATCTATGCCCTCTAGTTCTGGACTTGCCCCACCCAAGAGAAAAGACCTTGTCTATTTAACCTATCCATGTCCCTCATGACCTTATAAACCTCTATAAGGTCACCCCTGCGCATCCAGTGCTCCAGGGAAAACAGCCCTAGGCTATGCAGCCTCTCCCTATAGCTCAAACTATCCAACCCTGGCAAATCACTAAAAATAAGCTATTACTGTTGGCAAATAGAAATGATTGCTGTCTCTCATTGTGATATCAGATCAAACAATGGTATGAGCTGAGATTTAAGGCTGGTGATGACTGCAGCAATAAGGTGGACAAAACTTTTAGCAGATTGAGGGTATGAAGAGAAATTGGAAGATAAGTTATTGAATGTAATGTGCATTAAACAAAATTGACAGCAGAAACTATCATCAGTACAGTGCCACAACACAATCACTTGCCCCAATAAATCAGTAGATTGCATCATCCTGTTCCCCATTTCCTGAACTTGGCACATCTAGCAAATTGCCTTTAAGATGGTTGTGTTTGTGGCCAGCACCATTGTTAGGTGTAATACCGTGTGCATGTACTAAATTGGAGCATTGCTTTCAACTCTCAACCAGCAGCAACATACCACGAATTATAAATGAATGTAAATAAGATGACCAGGCCTAAATAAATTAAAATACATTTAGGAAGAGCCCTTCCAAGTGATGTGTTTTGAAATTTTGTGCATACCTTTTTCTCTCTTTTGATGAACTCTATGTACTTTACTGCTTTTTGTTTAGCAAATCACTGACATTAAAGTCCATCAGGTTTTCAAAGATAATGGCCTTAAGATACACCAAAGATATATTGTGGTTTGCAACTGTTTAAAAATGCATCAACTGTTTGAGAAGTGTCTTGAGAGCCACACTACCTTTACACGATAGGCTGCCTTTTACCAATGTCATGATGTTACAGGTGCAACTGGACATGCACAGCTGGATCACAGTGGCTACTTTTAATGGAAGCACCCATCTCCTTTGTTGGGAGTAAACAAAATGAGTCAGGATTAAATTTGTGTTGTGACTGGGAAAGGGAAAAAAAAACTAACTGGAGTCATAGAGCACGGAAGCAGACCATTCAATCTAATTCATCTGTGTCAACCAGACATTCCAATTTGACCTAGTCCCATTTGTCAGCAGTTGGCCCATATTCCTCAATCCTTCCTATTCATATGCCCATCCTGATGCTTTTTAAATGTTATAAATTGTACCGGCTTCCACACCACCTCTAGCAGCTTGTTTCATACATACACATTTTCTGTGTGAAAAAGTTGCCCCTTAGGTCCCTTTTAAATTTTTCCCCTCTCCCCTTAAACCTATACCCTCAAGTTTTGGACTCCCCTACCCTAGGTAAAAGCCCTTGACTATTCACCCCATCCATGCCACTCATGATTTCATAAACCTCTACAAGGTCACCCCTCAGCCTCTGATGCTCCAGGGCAAAAAGGCCCAGACTATTCAGTCTCTCCCTTTAATTCAAAACCTTCAGCCCTGCCAATATTCATATAAATCTTTATTGCACCCTCTCAAGTTTAACAACGACTTTCCTATTGCAGGAAGACCAGAACTATATACACAATTCTAAAAGTAACCTCACCAATGTCCTGTTCAGTCGTAACATGACATTCCAATTTCAGTGCTAAATGCACTGACCAATAAAGGCAAGTGTACATTTGTAACTCATTGGCCCATCTAATCAAGATCCCATTGTACTGAGATAACTGTCTACTACACCTCTGAGATTCTTCACTGTCTACGACTCCATCTATTTTGGTGTCATCCACAATCCAAATGGCTAGCTCACCCTGGATAACACGTGATATAACCTTGCTAACCAGTCTTCCATGCAGAGCCTTGTTGAAAGCCTTACTGAAGTCCATAGAGACAACGTCCACCACTCTGTCTCCTTGTCACTTCTTCAACAAAATTCAGTCTAGTTAGTGAGACATGATTTCCCATGCACAAAGCTGTATTGACTCTTCCCAATCAGTGTTTGACTTTCTAAGTACATGTAAATCCTGTCCCTCTGAATCCCTTCCAACAACTTATTCACCACTGACATCAGGCTCGACGGTCTGTAATTTCCTGGCTTTTCTTTACCACCTTGCTTAAATAATGGCACCGCATCAGCCACCCTCCAGTCTTCTGGTACCTCACTCATTGTTATCAATGAATCAAGTATCTTAGCAAAGGGCCCAGCAATCATTTCTCTAGCTTCCCACAAAGTTCCACCTGATCAAGTCCTGGGGATTTATCCACCTTTATGCATTTTAACATTTCCAGCACCACTACCTGTGTAATATGGACCCTTTTCAAGATATCATTGTTTATTTCTCCAAGTTTCCTAACTTACATGTCCTTCTCCACAGTAAATACTGACATGGAGTACTTGTTTAGTATCTCGCCCATCTCCTGCAGTTCCATATATAAATCACATCACTGTTTTTTAAAATAAGAATTCACTGATGTGGATGTTATTGGCTGGGACGGCATTTATTTCCCATTCTTGGTTGCCCATGAGTAAGTGGTGAGCTTTTTTTTTTGATCTTCTGCAATCCATGTAGTAAAGGTTAAGGAGTTCCAGGATTTTGACACGATGATGAAGGAATGACAGTACGGGTCTATATATGTGTAGTGGGATGCTTTGAGGGAGATACCTCCAAAGTAGTATTAAACATGGTGTCAATGATGGTAAGAGATCCAATATTATTTGGTTTCTCAGTCATGAGTTTGATGTCTTGCAATTCTTTGCATGGTGTAGTCATCCTTTCTTAATTCTCTTTGTGTGCTCTTTATATTTGTTCTTTTTCCTGATCTCACATTTTCAGTGATCTAGTGGTTGCATTACTGAACTAAACTAGTGATTCAGATCCAGCATTAGTAATTCATAGAATGATACTTAAATTATGCCATGGGTCTTAGCAAATTTGTATTCAGTTTAGAAACAAAATCTGTTATTGAAGTTGGCATTAGTATAGTGACAAAGACATTTTCATATTTTTCAAAAGGAAGGAACGTTTCCTTTTATTCTTTGTGCGTTAGGGGATGTGGGAAGGGAAACCTGTTATCTCTCCTGGTCTGTTCTATATGTGACTCCAGTTTTGCAACAATGTGATTATTAACTGTCCTCTGAAATGGCCTTGTGAGCCAATCTGTTAAATCACATCACTTTCCAGTATCAACTCGCTAACCTGCCAACAACACCACCATTCCAAGAATCAATTAAAAATGCAACTATTTATGCATGATTGTGCCATGTAGACCCTTCCTAATTAGTCTGAATGGGGAATTTTGGTTCTTGTTGCTCCAGTTTGTAAGCAGTAAACAAAATGTAGCACCCAACTCCTCCTGGGTTAAGACCAGCTAACTTGGAGTAAACTTTGTGTTTTGATTATCTTATCATATTGTGTTTCCAATTAACAGGGCATCAGGTTGCTGAACATACCATATTGCTCTCTAGACGTACTGTTCTGTCCTACCCTGATTGATTAATAATGGATTACTTTCATTTATCAGATTTTTCTCTGATCCTAATCTTCATTCTTTCTCTGCCCAGGGTTCTGAATTATTGTCGGATTTTTACTGAGTTATGTGAGACATTTCTAGAGACTATTGTACAGACCCCAGGACAAGGGCTTGGAGACCTGCGGACACTGGAACTGCTATTGATTTGTGCAGGGCATGCGCAATACGAGGTATGGAGATAGGCTTGGTCACAGTGTGATGGGAAAATCCTGGCAATTATGTTAGTTTTGACTGGTTGCACTGTAACCTTCTTCTCTTCTGAAGGCATAAGTCTCTGATGGATGTATTTTCAGCTGCTCTTCTGTTCCCAGCTGAGGGGCAAGGTTGAGAATGGTGGCAAAGTGTTGGGGCTTTCAATTTTAATCACATTTAATTCATCCTTATCTGATGGGCACCCCAGCAGAGGACCATTTGTTGAGTGAACCTGATGAACATTTTTTATTCTACCCTTAGTAATGAATTATTATGCATTTCCCAAGTTAACTTCTTACAGAATAGTGACTGACACTCAAAACATGGAGGTGAACACTGAACCATGGAAATTCGAAACCTTTACTTTGAAGTAAAGCTTTCCTGTGTGTCCATTTTAGATGTGTACTTACAATCAAACTTGTAATTAATTGTGTAGTCCCTTTTGACTTCAGAGCAATTTAAAGTGTTTTTCAGCCAGTTGTAAGGTGTGGTCACTCTTGTATTGTTGAAATATGGGGATCAAGTTGCATGCAGCAGGTTCCACAAACAGCAATGAGAAAAATGACCGGATAACCTTTTAGTGATGTTTATACTTAGCAGGACAGGAAGACTCAGCACAAACATGGCAATTCAGAAACAACTTTATATAGTGCTTTTAGCATAGTAAGATGTCCCAGAGCATTTCACAAGATGGTATAAAGCAATGTCTGACATCAAGCCACCTATTAGGATACGTAACCATCTCAAGGGCAGCACGGTGGCTCAGTGGTTAGCACAGCTACCTCAGAGTGCCAAGGACATGGGTTCAATTCCAGCTATGGGTGACTGTGTGGAGTTTGCACATTCTCCCCATGGAGAAAGTGAGGACTGCAGATGCTGGAGATCAGAGCTGAAAAATGTGTTGCTGGAAAAGCGCAGCAGGTCAGGCAGCATCCAAGGAGCAGGAGAATCGGCGTTTCGGGCATAAGCCCTTCTTCATTCTCCCCATGGCTGTGCTCCTCTGGGTTTCCTCTGGGTGCTCCAGTTTCCTCCCAGAGTCCAAAGATGTGCAGGTTAGGTGAATTGGCCGTGCTAAATTACCCGTAGTGTTTAGGGATGCTAAGTGCATTAGTTAGGGGGAATGTAGGATTAATAGGGTTGGGGAATGGGTGTGTGTCAGTGTGGACTTGTTGGGCCAAATGGCCTGTTTCAAACTAGGAATTCTAGAAATTCTATAACCAAAAAACTCACTCCTGGAAGCAGCTTTTAAGGAATATTTTTAAAAAAGCTAGGAAAGTGGAGGTTTAGAGAGAAATTCCACAGCTTAAGATGTTGGTATCTGAAAGCAGTAACACTAGGAGGGGAGCAGCGTAGGTCAGAGTTGCTCAGAAAGCCAGAGATGATTTAGAAATGAGAAGTTGCAAGACCATGGGAATCGTGAGGTCATGGAACGATTTGAAAAATGAATGACTGTTTTAATTCTGGGAATCTTTCTTAACGAGAAGTCCATCTAGTTCATTGACTACTGAAGTAATTGGTGAGTAGGACCTTTTTGCAGGAAGAACATGGATAGTACAGTTTTCAATATCCTCCATTTTAAAGAGGAAAGAATGTGAGAGGGTAGCAAACTGTGTTAAAATAATCAAGTCTCTTGGAAACAAAATTTATATGAGAGAATTTCAAAAACAGATGAGCTGAGACAGAGGCAGAGTTGGGCAAAGTTACAGAAGTTTTATTGATGTTTCAGATGTGATCAGAAGCTCACTCTAGTGTCAAATATGACATCGTAGTTTAGAAGAGCCTGTTCAGCCTCAGGTACCTGACCGGATGAGTGATAGAGTCAGTGACTTGGTGTGGCGTTTGTAATGGGAGTGCAAAATAGTCGATCTTGTCAATAATTAATTGCAGAGCTGAATGTTAAACAGAAAGTCTGATAGTGTAGAATCTGTGGAGGTGTTGCAAGTGGTGATGCTGAAGTAACGTTTGGTGTCTTCCACCTACATGTGGAAACATCGTTTTTAGGTGATGTGCAAGGGTAATATGCAAATGAGAAAGTAGATAAGACCAAGGATGAATCCTTTAGGAATTACCTGTGGTTCAAATACAAGAGTAGGAAAGGAAACAGATTATGGTGTACTGAAGTTGAGTTTTATCTGGAGAGAACTTTGAGTTGTGTAACCAAGAGCTTGTATTAATAGAGCAACTTTTTAAATCACTTTAGCTGCTATTCTATCCAAAAAGGCAGCAACCATTTTAAATACTCTAAGATTCCACCAACAGCAAATGAGACCTGATAGGATAATCTGATTTTTGATTGTTCAGTGTTGTGCTTGGGGAAATTTTTTTTGTTGAACTGTTCCAACAGATTACTTGCATCCACCTAAAAAGATGACCAGTGCTAAAGATGATAACTCCAACAATGTGACATTCCCTCAGTCCCATTTTGAATTCTAGATTGTCCAGCTTCTAAGAGCTGAAACACAGGTGGTTACAAAATTCTCACTGTTAGAAATTGAGAAGTAAGGATGTCCCAGTGATCAGGAAGTGGATATCTTAAGTAATGTTCACGGCTTATTTAACCTTTTCCTAAATTATCTAATTTTGTGATTTTTGAAGAACTATAAACTGTCATTAGACTGTCTCTAGTTCTCTTGATTACTGAATCATTTCTGTTTATTCAGGTGGCAGAGATTAGCTTTAACTTCTGGTATAGATTGGGCGAACATCTCTACAAAATGAATGACCCATCTCGTCATGCTGTCTTTCGTCCATACATTCAGCGATTGCTTCATGCCCTGGCTCGACACTGCCAACTAGAATCAGATCATGTAAGATTTTCAGAAGTTCGTCCATGACTTTTTTTTTAAAACTGGAGTAGCCTTCTGAGCTGGTCTATTGATGGAATCTAAGTGAAGGAGCATGATATGCGTGTTCATAACCAGTAGCAACAGAATGCTGTGATGTGGGTGATCTGGAGATATGGTATCTTTACAGCATTCAAGAAACTGGTTACATAATGTCAGTAGGTTTCCATTTATATCCCCATTCGTCTTCCAAATTGGTGTCTTTATCACTGAGCCAAAGTGCTGAGTGTTTAGGTACAATTATGGGGCATAAACAGCAGCGCTAAACTTGATTCTGTGCTCAACCAATATCTGAATTGATCAGTTTCCAATAGGGGATCACTTTACTTGATCAGCAGCTGAGAAGACTTCAATGTTTTTGCTTTCATACCATTTCCAGAATTATTAAAAAGAATTGTCTGTCCCTCTTGATTCAACAGTGTTAATGGATCTAAATTCAGAATTACTTTAACTCCATGACCTGGTGAGAACTTTGTAGTATTTAAAAAGAAAGCTCATAGGGAATAACACACTGACAGGTGCATCTGAACAATGAGTAAAATGTCTTTGGCAATTAGAGGGATGGTAATCTTACCAGCTAGTTCTTCTCTGCTTCCCAGTAAAACCAATTAATTTTCCACAGGGTCCAGTGGCTCATGTGCAGTATCAGGTGAGTAAATCTGGAGGGGCAGCAGAATAAGTGATTGTAATATAAGATAGACAAATTTTAAAAAATTATCTTTGGATAAAAAGGTAGCGCACATAGATGATTTCAGAAGATGAAATGGATACCAGTAAGGGATAGAGTGTACATGTTGAAGTAGATTGAATTTTGTTTATATTCACTTGTGGGACATGGGCATCACTAGCAGGCCAGCATTTATTGCCTGTCCCTAGCTGTCCTTGAACTAAGTGGCTTGCTAGGCCATTCAGAGGGTTGTTGAGAGTCAACCACATTGCTGTGGTCTGCAGTCACATGTAGGTGAGACCAGGTGAGGATGCCAGATTTACTTTCCTGAAGGTATTTAGTGAGCCAAATGAGTTTTTCCAATAATTGGTAATGGTTTCATGGTTGTCAGTAGATTCATAATTCCAGATTTTTAAAATTTGAATTCAAATTCCATGGTGGGATTCAATCCCACATCGCTAGAACATTAGCTGAGTTTCTGGATTAATAGTCTACCACTAATACCAGTGGGCCATTGTTTCCCCAAATAGGTGGGATGGAATCTATGATAGTATAAGATTGTATAAGGAGATTAAATAGATAGGTAGTGTTATTATTCTAACTCTTGCTCTAGTAAAAACTTGTGAATTTATATCTGTGTCCTTTAATCCTTTCAACCTATGCCCAAGATATTTAGCTTGTTCATTTCCGTCTTGGGAACCTTTTATTATTTAAAGTCTGTGCCGACTGTTTTATCTACAGGAAGGAATTCCAGAAGACTCTGATGATTTTGGGGAGTTCCGGATGAGGGTGTCTGATCTTGTGAAGGATGTGATATTCCTGGTTGGTTCGATGGAATGTTTCACGCAGGTGACGCAAGTTTCAGAAAGAATCTGAACGTGGATTATAATTTAGTAGGACTAGTATTAAGTGCACTCTAAATTTGACTCCTGAATGTACTGACCTCTGTCCAGGCAAAATTCAATAGTTGCTGCATGCTATGCAGTAATTTTGCAAGTTGATTTCCCCTTTCATTTGTTAGTGCAAACCATGGGTGCCGTGGTGACTGAACCGGAACCTTGTCCTGGCCAGATGTCTAGGCTTTTCCTGTCCGGGACCTATTGGTTAACAGCTAGCGTTCTGGCTCACATACATAAGATGCAATGGTGAGGCTCTGGTAAAAACCTATCATGAGTGGAATAAATTATCAGGAGTCAGAACATTCAGAAAAGTAAGTTGAAAATGAAGAAGAAAAATTCCCCCTGAAGTGAATATAGCTCAAAATGACACAATGAATCATGAAGCTTTTTCATTTACAGTTTTAACAGCCATTTATAATAATGTTTAGTACTCACTTCACTTGAAGCAAAAATAGAATTTTAACATTGTTGTTCTGAGGTCCAAGTGTGTTCAGAGAGAGTTTGTATTTGCTGTATAAAACCATTTGGTGGATGATCAGGCAGAGTGAGTACAATCTAAGGATTACATGGATGAATGAAGTACGTATTAATGTAACTGTGATATTTATTTATATGCTACTTTACTTCTCAGAATTGCAGTCAGGTAAATGTTATACAAAGCTAAAGGAGACTAGAGAACAGGTGATCAAGAGATAATTTTAAAGGAACAAGAAAGGACAATAGAGAAGCAGAGAGATTTAAGGAAGGAATTCTAGAGCTGAGAGGACAAAAAAACATAGATAAAGGAAATAGTGGATGCAATAAAAGGTCAGAATTGGACCACCGCTGAAGACTTGGAGCATAGTAGGCCTAGACATACTTGTGGATGGCAACTATATAGATGACGACTAGAATCCAATTTAGAATGAAGCATATATGAGCTTTGAAAAGTGCATTGTGAGCAAAATAGTCTTTATCCATTTCATTGTTTTTCAAATCGTGAAATAATTAACTGGGATGCTGATCTAATTGAATAGTGGAATAGTCTCGATGGATTGAATAGCCTATACTATTCTCAGTTCCTAGGTACTTTTGTATATGTTTCTATAAAATAATATTGGAATGTATTATTGATCTTCAAAGCTCTATTCCACATTGAAAGACAGTGGGCCATCCTGGGAGATCACTGAAGCTGTCCTTTTCATCATGGCTTCCATAGCGAAGAGTGTAGATCCGTAAGTAATTGGAAAATAAATAACATTAAACAATTCTGAAAATGTCATGACAAACAACATTCGTTTTGAAACATTGTACTGCACCCCAAACAAGTATATATTATTTTCTTTGCTTGCATTTTTAACATTTTTTTCATTTCTCCCTTGATTACAGCTGATTCTGTTTCAAGACACTCGTACCTCATTTCACTCACCTTTTGTCCCCCCTTCATTTTTGATGCTGTTCTTGAATTCATACACCATTAGTAATACACTTTTAGGATTGAATTAAAGATTCTTTTCTTGTAACTTGTTTGGGTAACTTATTTGGGTGAAAATATTTTACCTTTCTTACTCTAAACTAGTTTTTAACTTGTGTCTCCTAGCATTTAAACCCAATGACCCAGTGATCAACTTGCTGAAATCAGGTTTAAGTCAGTCAGTTCACAACCTCTTAAGGCTTTATTAGGTTAACATGAAGTTTCCTGTAGTTCAGAAGAAAGGAAGAGGAAGTCTGTATAGAATTGCAGCATTGTTACAGTACAGAAAAAGACAACTTAACCTTCATGTCACTGGAATCAATTATAAAGACAGAATGGAGAAGTTTGTACTGTTTTTCTTGGAAAGAAAAAGATCAAGCGGTAATCGCATATCAGATCACAGCAGACAAAACTGTTCTCGATCATAAACACATCAAGATCAAAACTTCATGTGAGCCTAATAAAGCCTTAAGCGGTTGTGAACTGATTTACATCTAATTTCAACAAGTTGATCACAGGGTCATCTGGTTTAAATGCTAGGAGACAAGTTAAAAATTAATTTAGAGTAAGAAAGGTAAAATATTTTCACCCAAATAGTCAGAGTCTTGAAACAATCCAGCGACATTGTGCCAAACCCCTGCCCTTAGCTCATAACCCTGCACATTATTCCTGTTTAAATCATCATCTAATGTGTTCTTGAATGTGCCAATTGAATCTGCCTCCATCGCGCTTCTGGGCAGTGTATCTCAGACCTGAACCATTCGCTGCATGAAAAAGTTTCTTCTCACTTTGCATTTACTTTGTTTGAAAATCACTTTAAATCAGCACCCTTTTGATCTTGATCGAGAACAGTTTTGACTGCTGTGATCTAATATGTGATGACATGTTGACCTTTTTCTTTCCAAGAAAAACAGTTCAAACTTCTCCATTTTGTCTTTGTAATTGATTCCAGAGCTCAGGCACTTCACTCATAGAATTCATAGAATCACTGACTCCCAGTAGCAGCACTGTGACCAATCCATAAGATGCACTGCAGAATTGACTGAGATTCCTTTGACAGCACAGCACCTTTTCATACCCATGACCACCACCATCTCGAAGGACAAGGGCAGTACATGAGAATACTATGTAGTTCCCTTCTTCCCATGTAAGTTACTGCCCAAGCCACTCACCATCCTGACTTGAAAATGTATTGCTGTTCCTTCAGTGTTGATCAGTCAGAATCCTGGAACTTCTTTCCTAACAGAACTGTTGGCTACGCCAAACGGACTTCAGCGGTTCAAGAAAGCAGTTAGAGATGGGTTTTAATTGCTGGCCCATCTAGCGAAGCCCACACATCCCATTAACCAAAAAATCTTGTAAACCTCTTCTGCAGTGTCTCTGTCCATGTGTGATACCCAAATTGTAAATAATATTGTAGCTCAGCTCTAACACTTACCTTTTAATGGAAAACAAAAATTGTAGATTCTGGAAAATTAATACAAAAGTAGAAATAGCTTACCTACCTCAGTAGGTCTGGCAGCATCTTTTAGAGAGAAAACAGCGTCAACATTTTAGGTCCAGTGACCGTTCTTCAGAACACAGTTAACCCTACTTTCTTTCCATAGATGCTGTTAGACCTGCTAAGATTTTCCAGCAATTTGTTTTTATTTAAGATTACCTTGTCCAGATTCAGCATAACCTCCCTGCTGTTGTACTCTTTGCCATTATTAATAAATTCTAGAGTACTGTACTCTTTACTAACCACATCTCCAGCTATCATGACACCTTTGTGCACATGTACACCCAGGTCTCTCTGCTCTTACACAACCTTTTAGAGATATTTTGACAGCATTTTATATGGTTTCTCCATGTTTTTTCTAGCAAAATGCATAATCGCTCAGTTCTCTACATTGAACATTATTGTATACCTATACCACCAACTCCAAGAACTGTCAAAGTCCTGTTTAAGTTCTACACTATCCTCTGTTTACAATGTTCCCAAGTTTTGTCATTCATCAACTTGGAAATAGTCCCCTACACTCAATGATGTAGATCATTAACAGAAATCAACAAAAGCAAGGAACCCAATAGCAATCCCTGGAGAACTCCACCACAAATTTCCTTCACCCATTAACCATTGTTCTGTTTCCTATGATTCAGCCACTTGCTTTATAAAGTAAGAGATTTTTTTTTCCCTATAGTACACCTGTTTTCTAAGAATAAGATCTCATTGTTAGTTTTATATATCATATTCCTGATCAATGTCGCATGATTATAGGTTGAATTGCATAACTATGTAGATGATAGTTGAAGAGAGCTGTGTGTTCAAGATGTTTGAATGGGAGCCAAGAAGGCACTTTAAATTTGCCATGGTGGAGCTGCCCTCCACTTGAATACCATGCTACTGGTTGTGTGGATTTCACAGTAGTTTCTGGACAAGACAGCTCACTTCTCTGGTGAGAAATTGTGCGCTTTGGAACTGTTAGTAAGATAATCCTAAGAAAATTAAGGTTTGTTTCTAATAGTTTTTGCTCAATTGATATTTCTTTGCCTCTCTAATATCAAAGGTGGCATGTGATGTGAGTCTTGCTGGTAGAGCCATCATTTGTTATCCATCCCTAATTACACTTTGGAATGTGGTGTTAAGTCACGTTCTTGAACTACTGAAGTCATGTAATGTAGCTACTGGTGTCAGAAAGGGACTTTAAGTATTTTTATCTAACAACAACTAAATGGCTGTTTAGTTCCACTGGGTTAGACTGATGTGTGGTTTCAAGGACAACTTGCAGTTGGTGGTATTCTCATGCATGGTGATATTCCCTTCCCTCTCTCTTGGTCCTGCTTCCAAGACTTGTACTCAAAGTCTGCATTTACACATCAGTGCAACGTTCAGAGTATGCTACTTTCTCATAAGACCCACTCAAGATCTTTTATGTAGTGTTCTCTTTGTTCTCCTGTACAGTAAGATGGTACATAAAAGATCTTGTCTTGCTATTCAAAGAGTAGTTATGAGTCCTCCTCCTAATCTCTTCCTCAACCAAGATCTGGTCACCGGTCTACTTGCTGTTTGACCAACTTGTTTGAAACATTTTGCTCCTTCTCCCTACCTAATTTATACTGACCGTGTCAGAAAATTTGGTGTATCTGGTGAGCGTTGGTAGTTTTTGAGACTCGTTGAGATATTTAATAATCAGCATACTTATATGACTATTGCAAAAGATTAGATGTACAAAAACAAAATGCCTGTTTGCTTACATAATTCGTGGGTTTTTTTTTGTTTCAGTGATAATAATCCTACCTTGGCTGAAGTGCTTGAAGCTGTAGTTCACCTCCCAGACACTGTGCACATGGCAGTCCGATTCACTAGCATTGAACTGGTTGGAGAACTGAATGAAGTCGTTGATAGAAATCCCAGATTTTTAGGTGTGTAGTATCATTGTGTACACCAACTGGTGGCGTGCTCTATGCCTGTCTTTATTGTATGTTATGTAATATCACTTACCTTTCTCTACCTGGCGGGTCGAAAGGTGCTAATGAAGAGAAGGGAGTTTTCCTAGCATCCTTAAAGCAAAACTAGACATAAAATAGGTAAATTAATTTCTAAACGTATGATGGAGATGGAATTAAAAGATTTTTTATTGATGTGATTAAATGGAATAGAAAGAGGCTCATGTGGATCATATACTTGCTAACAAGTAGAAGTTGAGGCAAAGAGCATAGATATTCTACCTTAATGTAGAGCCCAGTTAAGTATGAGTTAAAAAGGAACTGAAAGTTACATTTATTGTGTTAGATGAAATAAAATTGGAGTAGGCTGGTGTGGAATCTAAACATCTTGCATGATTTGATCAGATAGCATGTTTCTAATATGTAAATACTATCTATAGCAAATATATAAACCCAAAAGCAATCTTATGTATTTGTTTTTTACTCTCTACCCCACAAGATCCAGTGTTAAATTATTTAATGAAAGGACTACGGGAGAAAGAACTTGCATCAGCATCAGCCAAAGCCATTCAAAATATCTGTTCCTCCTGCCGTGATCACATGACTCAGCACTTTGAGGGCCTCCTGGAAATTGTTCGTTCCCTCGAGACATTCAGCCTCTCTCACGAAGCTGCCATTGGCCTCTTGAAAGGTACTCAGAATGTTAATCAGCACAATGACTATTGAAGACACAGGATTCGTTTCTTAATGATGGTTGCCGAAGATGTACTAATATCCTGACTGAAGTCCAAAACCAGTGTCCACTGTAATATTTTTATCCTGCCAATTTCTTCTTTCTTTCTCTTTCCCGTTTCTGTGATAGTTTGGATAAATCTAGTAAGTTTCCCGTGATGTAAGTGGTGGATTTAGTGAATAGGTGTGACACTAGAGAAAAGAGGATTTGGTTTTCTTTAATTTTCTGATCAATCACTTAGGTAGGGCTAACCTTTCATGGCAGAGAAAAATAAATGATCTACAGATTATGGTTTATTTTGAATAGAACCAAGAGTCTATTTTAAGAGATCAGAGTTTAAGGAACCTGTCTAGAATACTGAAATATTGGGTTGAGTTAAAGTCATTGAGGATGTGATATTTCTCGGAGACTGATGATCTCCTTTTCAAAAAAAGACATTTCTGGAGGTAATAAAACAAATTGCTGGAAAACTGTGCAGGTATGGCAGCATCTGTGGAGAGAAAGCAGAATTAACATTTTGGATCCAGTATTCTGAAGAACGGTGACTGGACATGAAATGCTAACTATGCTTTCTCTCCTCTGAAGCTGCAAGACCTGCTGAGTCTTTCAACAATTTCTATTTTTGTTTCTGATTTCCAGCATCCACAGTTCCTTTTTTTTGTTTTATTACTGAAGGTAATCTCTATCTAATGCGTCAGTTAAGAAACGATGTGGCTCCTGAACTGAATGCTGCCATTTTCTGTGCAACAAATTTGTTTAAAAGTATCAGCTTTGTTTTTGTTCCATCTGCACTCACTTGGTATATTTAGAGAACCCGCAATCTTTCGAAGCTATTAATATTAAAGTGGAGGATAGATTATTATGTTGACAATTATTGTATATCTCTTTTTTGGAAAATAGCTTCTGTTTTCTTTGTTTAGGCACAGCACTTGTTCTTTGCCGGCTCCCTTTGGAGAAGATCACCGAATGCCTCAGCGAGTTGTGCGCTGTACAAGTGTTGTCACTGAAAAAGGTAAGAGAGTGGACAAAAGGCATTTGGATCAACACAATACCTACTGAACTGTTGTTTAGACCATATTTGTGACATAGGGCACTTTTGTTCTTTGGCTGCAGGTATTGTGTATGTTTCAAACCTAACACTGGTGCACTTTCCATCTCAAATATACTCTCTTTTGTGAAACAATGCTTTCCCACTTGATCTCCCCATTTGTTCAATTCCAGTTCATTAGGTTGTTCTTGTTTTTTTATTTGCAGCTCCTTGCACAAGAGCCTGCCAATGGCCTTGCTACAGACCCCACCATATGGTTGGATCGGTTGGCTGTTATTTTTAGGTATGATGTATTTTCTCAAAACTATCTCTACTGTGCCGCTGTGATGGTACAGTTATATCGCTGGTTGTAGTACAAACACAAACAAAAACAAATTTCTGGAGAAATTTAGCAGGTCCAGCAGCATCTGCCCAGTGACCCTTCAAAACTTGACTGTGTGCTGTCTATTTCATTATGAGAAGAATTAGGAATGGGATTAAACCCTTGAATCATTGGTGAATATTTGCATTTTTGACATTGATGAAGGGAAAGTAATGGATTGAAGCAGTTTAAGATGATTCCAGCTAGGGCACTACTCTGAGGAATGCCTGCAGTAAAATCCTGGGGATCAACCATCTTCTTTCATGCTTGGCATGATTCCGCTAAATAGAGTGGTTTCTCTATGCTTCCCATTGGTTGCAGTTTAGTTTGACTCCATGATGCTGCAATTATTCGTATTGCAGTCAAAGGCAGTCTCTCTCACTTCCACGCCGAAACTCAGTTGCTTTGTCAATGTTTAGACCAATGATGTAATGAATCTTAAAATTCAGGGCACTGGCAAAACCCAGAATGATCAGGTGAGTAAATTCTACATGCTAGCAATATCAGTGAAACATTCTATCATTTTACTGATAGTTAAGAGTGGAACAGCAGTTGTGCAGATTACATTCGATGTGTGTTTGTGAACAGGGTATACGTTGGTAATTTTCCATATGATACAGTAAATACCATTGGTGTAGTTAGTACAGTGCAGTTAGCTTAGAGCACAAGCCTTCAGCTAAGAAAGATGTTGGTGCCTGTGGAATTTTCTTTGTGTCCTGTGCTTGATGGCTTCTTGATGAGATGAAACAAGTTGGCTGAAAACAGGCCTCCAATATTGGAGATCCCTGCAGAAGGCAATTTGGGTCATTTACTTGTCATTTGTGGCTGAAGGTGATTGCAGGTACTGCAGCCTTGTCTTTCGCCCTCTGGTGTTGCATTTTGCTGTCAGTTCTTGGATCCTCCTAACATTAAATGTTTAACTCCCTAATATTAAATGAATGCTGATAGTAGAGCTTTGATTTGATCACTTGAATGCTTTGAGAAAGGGTCAGTAAGGTTCAATATGAATAGCCACCAATTCTAAGTTACCTACTAGGTTTCACAACCTCTTAATTTGGACACACACTGCTTTTCATCATCACTGGTGAGAATCCTGGAGTTCCTTACCTTTTGTCAGTGGTAGCACTTTCACTACACTGACAGCAGGGTTATAGTCCAAGAGGTCAGCATGCAACTACTTTCACAAGGTAGGAATGGACAATGAATAATGATTTTGTCAGCAACACAATGGCTCTGTGAATGAATAAAAGAATTGTTCCCTTTTTGTGTGTTGATTTGTTGAAGCCATTAGTTCTTCAGATGAATTTTAGGACTGGTTCCCCCTCTTTCTATAGTCTGTAATAATTAAGTGGTGCAGTACTTTGGGAGGAATCACTTATGCACCTTGTTATTTCATACATTGTGATAATGAAAGTCAGTTCTTAAAGATGCTTGTAGCAATGCTACATACTTATGTTTCTAAACTAAAATTGTAGAAAGCTTTTGTTATTACAATACAGTTCATTAGATCAAACATCCAAAATATAGGATCAGAATTTTCTCTCGTTTGATTTGGTGCATCAGCTCCAAAAGGCTGCACTTTAGGCCTGTTATGATAATTGCTTAATCTGCCATCTGGGATGAAGTTCTGATGGGTAGAGATCTTATTGTTGTCGGAGGAGTAAATCCAAAATTTACAAGAGCAAAATCAGCACTTCTGTTTTCTTAGACATTTAAGCTACTGAAGTATGAGCACAGGTAGTTCTTCTATAACATAATAGTTCTGTTCTTGTGCAACCTCGCATTATAGAAAAATTACGCATTAGAAACAATGCTTAAAGTGTTGGTGATGTAATCGTGCTACAACCAACATGCATTTTAAAAGTTCATGCTTTAGAAACAGCATCCCAATTCATCAATTACGTTAGAGCGAATTCGCGTTAATGAAAGGCACGTTCTAGCAGAACAACCAGTACTTTGCACAACAATCATTAGGCTTCATTGACATCTCAGGAACCATAATCTATAATGCATGACATGCTTCCTAACCTACACCCACATAGTTTGTACCAGTCTCACATCTTCCCATTGTATTATATTAACAACCTATGTTTTTGATTTTCATAAACTGTTTCAGTCTGTGAAACCCTTGACTTTCCGTGACTTCCAAATGATACGCCCAAATGGCTTTGTCTTGTATGTTATTTAAAAGCACCTGGTCATTTTTCAGTTTGCTTGTCCATAAGAGTGTAGAACTAAGATCAGGAATAGACAATTTATCCCCTCAAACTTGCTGTGCCATTTAAACAATCATGACTGACCTTCTCTAGGCCTCCACTTCATTGGCTAAGTGGTTAGCACTGTTGCCTCAAACCACAAGGGGCTTGGGTTCTATTCTCGTCTCGGGCGACTGTCTGTGTGGAGTTTGCACATTCTCCCCATGTCTGCGTGGGTTTCTTTGCTAAATTACCCATAACGTTCAGGGATGTGCAGGCTAGGTGAATTAGCCATGGGGAAATGTGGAGGTAGGAGTTGCATCTGGGCGGAATGCTCTTCGGCATGCAGGTGTGGACTCAATGGGCTGTAGATATTCTACGATCCACTCTTCTGTCTACTCTCCATAACACTCCATTATGAGTTGAAAATCTGTCTATCTCCTCAAATCTCCAGCATCTACTGCCCTCTGGGATAGCAATTTCCACAGATTCATGACCCATTGAGAGAAGTGTCTCCTTCCCTTTCATCATTTCTCCTCATCTCTATTTCAAGTCTGTGCCCCTTTATCTCAAAACTATGATCTTTCATGTTAGGTTGCCTCACATGAAGAAACATCTTTTCTCCATACGCTTTGTCAATCCCCTTTCACATCTTATAAACCTTGATTAGATCTCATCTCATTCTTATAAGCTTGAGAGTATAGGCCTAATCAGTTTACTCTGTCATCAAAAGACACATCCCTCACCTCTGGAATAAATCTGACCCTCCTCTGAGCTACCTGCAATACAACTACATCCCTCTTCAAGTAAAAACATCAAAATTGTATGAAATGCTCCAAGTGCAGTCTCACTAATGCTTTGTATAGTTGCAGCAACACTTCCCTACTTTCAGTCTCTGTTGGTAACTTCAGAATTTGACTATAATCAGACATCTTATTTCAATCTTCATGATGCACGTGAACTCAGCTGCTTACTGCTGTTCACAAAGCTAAATAAAATCCAAGACGCAATCCATATTACTAATCTGTATGTTATTTTAGCATGGTCCGAATTGCAAGACTGGCTGACTGCTTTTCAAGCTGCAACAATGTGTTTCCCTTGTAATGATATTTGTCCCTTTTTCATTATTTGGATAACCCACACACAGTCCACTGTTTGGGCCAGTTGGGAAGAGACTGGGGTATGTAGCTCTGTTGTGGTTATTGTCTATATTATCATTTTGTTGTTTGGTAGTACAGAGTTCAGTATTACTGGAAAAAGACACATTTTGTTGATGCATTTCATCTTGCATTGGTGAGGGAATGCCCTGAAGAGGGCAAGGTGAAAAGCTTCAACCAGAAAGGTCATTTTTTTTTCGATGATTATTATTTCTTTGTAGTTCTCTTTCATTTGTCTTTTCACAATAACCTGTTAGAAATAACATATTCAGTGAGTTAATGCTCTCGCTGACACAATGGTTATATATCTTTTAAAAACTGTTTATCTTCCTCTTCTCCTGGTCTCCATTTGTATCTCCTAGCTCTCCTGCACTGTCAACACTATCACATATGAGAAACAATAGGTTTTTATTTTGTACACTCTACACCTGCCCTAAACAGCTTCACTTGCCAGAGCAGCAAGATTGACATGAAGACGTTTGTCCTTGGAACGGTGAATGCATATCGCTGACCTGTATGCTGTCATAAAACTTCTCTTTCCTCTGTTTTCTATAGCCTTTTTTTTGTGTTCTTCTTTATGTAAACAGTGGAAAATTGGCCTCCCACTCCTCTTCTGCATTGAAGTGGAAAAAATGAAAAATCAGTCATAGGATTTTTAAAATTTTCTTCCCTTTAATCCTTCCTTGCTGCTGATGCTACTCACTCCATGCAAGGCTAAAGTAACATGGGTGCAGCCAGTGTTGTAATTCTCAAATGTCGAAATCCTGCAGTGAATTCCATGTCTGCCAGCTGCCTGCACATGTGCTTGAACTTGTACTCTGCTTCCAGCAGTGGGAGCAAGAACATTGTGGTTTATTGCTACAATCCAGCTGAGACCAGCTAACCGAACACAGTAGTATTTAAACCTGGGACTTCGCCGGTCTCCATGGCTCGAATGCTCATGGCTTGAATTAGCTGATCTCTCAAGGAAATGTTGCAGTGAAAACTGTTTTTGTAACCTTGTGCTTGCAGTTAGCACATTCTTGGGAAATTTGTCATAATGTACTGTCTTACAAAACAAACTGCACACAGTGATTAGCCCTTGCCACCTTGTATAAATTGGCTAACAATTAAACCTAATGCAGTACAAGTTGTTGGATGGGACACCACAATAATGAGTCTTACTTTGCTCTTTAAATTTGGAAAATGTGGAACTAGGCTCAGTGATTAACCCTTGTGCTGCCATTGTACTAACCACTGTTAATGAAGTGCCTTTAATGTATTAAAATGTCTTGAGGCTCTTCCACTTATCAATTTAGACAAAACTGGACAGCAGGCTTTGTAAGGAGATGGTGACACAGGCAGCCATAAGATTTTAAAGTAAATATTAGGGAGGGAAATGGAGTGAAGAGGAGAGAATTCCAGAACTTAGAGCCAAAAGAATTGAAGATCTGGTTGTTGAACTTTTAACGCTTTGAATAAAAAAGAAATGACTAATAGGTATAAAAGAAAATAGTGATGAATTAGAGAACATTTTAAAATAAATCCTTTTGCCCCTTTTTTGGACTTCATGTAAAACCACAGCAGTGAGGTTTATAATAATGTCCAACTACTTTGAAGGCTTTTATGCGTTCACAGTGGGAACGAACAGGAGCTGCAGCTACTTGTTGAGTGATCAATTTGAGATGAGCACTCTAATTAACCTTTGCCTGGGTATCTGTCTTTAAAATGTAATTTGCATGTCTGTTGCTTTTAAGATCAAAATAGATTCAGCCTTGCCGTATAGTTCAAATCCTCCAACCCTGGCAACATCCTTGTAATTCTTTTCTGAACCCTTTCAGGTTTCACAACATACTTCTGATAGGAGGAAGACCAGTATTGCATACAATATTTCAAAAGTGGTCTAACTATATGTCCTGTACAACTGCGATGAACAGAACTAGAGGGCATAGGTTTAGGGTGAGAGGAGAAAGATATAAAAGAGATTTAAGGGGCAGCTTTTTCACACAGAGGGTGGTGTATGTATGGAATGAGCTGCCACAGGAAATGATGGGAGCTAGTACAACTAAAGCATTTAAAAGGCAGTTGGATGGGTATGTGAATAGGGAGGATTTAGAGGGATATGGGCCAAGTGCTGGCAAATAGGGCTGGATTAGATTGGAATATCTGCTCAGTATGGACGAGTTGGATCGCAAGGGTCTGTTTCCATGTTGTACATCTCTATGACCTCATGTTTATCTAAATTAAACTCCATCTGCCACTCCTCAGCCCATCTGATCAAGATCCCGTTGTACTCTGAGGTAACCTTCTTCGCTGTCCACTACACCTCTAATTTTGGTGTGTCTGCAAACTTATTAACTATGCTCCCTACGTACGCATCAATATCATTAATATAAATGACGAAAAGTAGTGGACCCAGCACTGATCCTTGTGGCACTCCACTGGTCACAGGCCTCCAGTATGAAAAGCAACCCTCCACCACCACCCTCTGTCTTCTACCTTTGAACCAGTTCTGTATCCAAGTGGCTAGTTCTCCCTGTATTCCATGAGATCCAACCTTGCTAACCACTGGACTTGAAATTTTGTGACTAATTTGAGCACCCAATCAGGTTAGAATATTGAATGTCCAACTGATCGGACCGTCATGTCGGCAGTTTAGATGAATTTACTATCTGTGGTTGTTGTCATTGTACCCAGCTGTGCTAACTTAGTGTGAGAAGGCTGTGTGACCACAGATTCTGAATATTGTTCTTAAATTCTCCTCTGCATCAACAATTGTCTTTTCATTTTCTTACTTTATTTAATTCTGTACAGAATGTCAAATGAGTTATTAATGATTTAACTTGGTCACATTTCAGGCACACAAACCCTATTGTTGAAAATGGTCAGACGCATCCATGTCAGAAGGTGATACATGAAGTAAGTGCATGTGTCAGAAGGGCACAATCAGTATTATTGATGGATGTGTTGTTGCTGTGGGTATGGAATGTGTTTTTGGGTTATTTGACTTAATACATTCTAACCACCCATTCTTTAACCCCATCTTGGAATTCACGCATTTGTAAAATGTGATTAGGGTCTGTTCTGACACATCAATCCCCGTGTTTCGTCCATCTCATCCCTTCCCTTCAATGAATCTTGGTTTATCAATGTTGCGGAATCTAGTGATAAAGGGAATAGCAGATCCGAGAGCAATAGGTAAGGGTGATTTGCTTCAGAATTGAAGCATTCATTCATTCTTTCCACGACTGACATGAGGCTGCAGACTGTACTTGTTAAATGATATAGTTCAGCAATTTGCCAATGTGCCTTTGGCAGCACCCCCCCCCCCCTCTCCCAAACAAGCAATCTTCTCTATCTAGAAGAGAATGAACAATGGTGGTGTTTGAAAATCATACTCTTGAAGTCCCCTACCGTCTAGACTTGAACACAAGTCTGTTCCTTCATTATTTCCGGGTCAAAATTCTAAAACTTCCGATCTAGCAGCACTGAGAGGTCTTTTGCCATGTAGAGTGGAGTGGTTTAAACAGAAAATGCACTTTCCCCATCTCAAAGGGAACCACAATGACCAGTTAGTTTCAGTCATGTCAACATTGTCCAATTCTAGAGAATGTTTTTTTAAGATGGCCTTGTTCTCCCTCTCTTTACCAAAGATGTTATCCTGTGTGGTGTCAATGACTCCTTTCTTTAATAGATGAATCCAGACTTCTTGTTACCTAATGTACTCCTTTCTCATTTATTTGTTCGCTGTAATGTAGACAGATTTCATTTGTTTTCAATTGAACTGCTTCCCTTCTATTTCAAAACATGCTATGTGATTGGCATATGAGTTCATATTGTGCAGTCCTTGTGATGTTTGACAGCTGATTAATTTAAGTGATATGACAACAGCTTGGCTAAGTTCAGTTGCACAGTTATGGTTTAAGCCCTACTTCAAGTCTTGGAGTAGGTTTCTAGCCTGGCAGTGCTGAATTGCTGAATAAAGCTGGTTAGATGATTTCGGAAGAATACAAAATTTCCCACTATATTGTTTGAAGTTTAATGTGATTGTTGTAACTTGGCCAACTATAATCTACTGTAGGTAGCCTCACAATGCTGTGAGAGAGGAAGTTCCAGGATTTTGACTAGTAACACCGAAAGAACAGCAATGTATTTCCAAGTTAGCATGGTCAGTGGCTTGGAGTTGAACTTACAGGTAGTGATGCCCCCAATGCATTTGCTGCCCTTGTCCTTCTGGATGGTGGTGATTGTGGTTTTGCAAGATGCTTTCTAAGGAGCCTTGGTGAATTTCTGGAGTACAACTTGTAGATGGTGCACTCTGTTGTTGTTGAAAGTTGAATATGTTGTTAGTGGAAGGGGAAAGGAAACCAGTTCTTTTGGCTTTCATGGTCATTTTTCTGAATGAGGCCCACCAAGTCTCAACTCCAATTTGACAAAATTCAGCCAAATAAATACTGTGGCTGCAGCAGGTCAGAGGCTGGGAATTTTGCAGACGTAACTCGGCTGTGCTGTTACAAAGTACATTTCAGCAGTGTGATGGAGCACCCCCCACTTGCCTCGATGAGTGCAACTCCAACAAGGCTCACATCTGATGATTTAATCAAAAGAAAAATATAGGATCAGGAGTATTTGACCAATTATATTGAATGTCTGGATAGATAAATATTCTGTTACTCAGCATGAACATTTCTTGCTTCAGACCATGAGCTTCCTCTTCAAGAAGTTAATTTGAACAGTCTTCCGTTAAAATGAAAAATGTGCTTGGGTACTTCAGTATTGAAATTTGTATCCCTAAAAGTGAGTGAAGTATTAGAAGTGCAAAATTCCTCCCACCAAGTAAGTCAGTGTTAGTGCAAAGCGATCATGTTTTCAATAGGGCTCCCTGGTTCAGCCTACAGTGCAGTTTCAAATATTTTGCCTTTCTGTGCCATGGTTCTTGATTTGAGTTCCTGCCCAGAGTAGTAAATACAAACATCAGGGTTTACACTCCACTGGAATATTGAAGAAGTCTGAGATCCTGGCCTTTTAGATGAAATTCAGACAAAACTCTATGTTCTCTCAGGTGGATGTAAAAATCCCTGCACGTTATTTTGCTGATGATTTGGGAAGTCACTACTATTGTCTTGGGCTAATATTTATCCCACAATCTGCATTTCTAAAGAAATAGATTTGTCTCATCTTTTTCACATGCCCCTCCTGGGAGCTTGTTGTGTGTAAACAAACTGATGTATTTCCGTATTAAAACAGTTAACACGCACGCACATTTTCAAAGTGCTTTGGCTTGACTTGAGGCCATGAAAGATATTAAAAGACAAGTTCTTATTTCTTGGTTACTTTGAGTTCTGTAACTGCAGTTATTTCCTTTTAACGTCTCTCCTTTTTCCTGCTTTTAGATCTGGCCTGTCTTATCTGAAACCTTGAACAAGCATCAAGCTGACAATCGAATTGTGGAGCGCTGTTGTCGTTGTTTGCGTTTTGCTGTCCGATGTGTAGGGAAAGGGTCAGCTGCATTACTTCAGCCCTTGGTCACTCAGGTAAGTTGATCTGTGGATTCTGCCAGCTGATAGGGGTGAAGAAGAAGAATTTTAGAGAGAGCTCTACTCATAATAGTCAGATGCTTTAGCTAGATAATAAGCTGTTGTAGAAATATTTGAGAAGTTGATAGAAGACTCCAGAAGAAGGTAATGATCATTTATTTCATACGCAAACATGGAGAAAAGCTTTAACACGGAGGTCAGAGCGTACTCTACTGAATTACAGAACACCTTCAAGCTTTATAGAGATCGCAACAAGCATATTACAGTTGTAATTCTCGCATTTTCAGCAACAGTATGTCCCTTTTCTTTATAGGCATTCTGTTCCTCACTTAAGGCTTTTGAAAGCTACTAACTTGACAGTTTGGTTTATTTCAGTTCTAGCTTAGCTTATTACTGACTATATGGTTAAAACTTTAGGCCTAACTAATTTAACTCTTTAAGCTTGCCCCCCCCTCTTCTCTTGGTTCTTGGCCTAGCCCAAGGTACCAAATACAGTGGTCTTGTCCTTTTCCCTTATGTTCTGCCACCCATTGATTCTGGCCAGATATCCAGCCTTGGCTTTAAAGACAATGGGTCAAACGGCTTTTACTATTTGGTCCTTTGGTAGAGGTCCTTGACCTAATGCCCTGTTGGTCTGATTTCTGAATCCCCACTGCCATCATCTTTGTGACCACCTCGTGCAATAACTCTGGCAAGACTGAAATAAAATTAGTATCAATTGTATAATCACTTGGGCATGGGAGGTGATATGAATCCATTGATATATTTATATATTTGTTCCACAATTCCTCGCACCAGGTTGTGGAGTCAGTTAAGGATCAGTCATGTTATTGGAGTGAACAAATGCCCTCCCCTGGACTAGGGTGAGGTTTTTGGTCAATAATGGGATAATCTAGGAGAACAGGTTTTAGTATTGCATCAGGTTGTCTATTATGGTCTCCACAACTTGCCTGTTCATATATTTCAACCAGCTCTATCTTTATCACTGACATCTGTGGATGTAACCACAATGATTATGGATGCGCATAATCAACTCTATCAAAACTCCTGCCGCACAGAAATATAGTTCCCGCCACTCCTGTGAGACAGGACTGTTTTACTACCCATATAGTCTCCATTGTAGTATTAAATCCACATCTTTCCTCTTCTGTTATGTATATTAGATAAGTATACACTACATCTATTTAAACTAGTACTTACTATATTTGATTTATTTATTGTAATGTGTATTTTGTTATAAAATACAATGAAAAGTGTTGTATATTGTTGCCACTTTTTGGTGGCATTTTAAAGCACAAAAATAAATCAGAACATAAAATCTAAAGACAGAAATGTATTTGAAAAAGTTCAACTTTACAGCCCTCCTTGTTAAGTGCTCAGCCTTGGGCCTTGAGTCCCCTTATCTCCATTACATATGGTGTATATTATAGTACAGGTCATTCTGTTATAACATGCGTTTTGTTAATGCAAATTCGCTGTAACACGATTGACGAATTGGTTATGCTGTTTCTATGGCGCGAGCTTTTAAAATGTGTGTTGGCCGTAATACAATTACAGCACTAACACTTTAAGCGCTGTTTCTAAAGTGCAATTTTTCTGTAACGCGGGTTTGCACAAGAATGCAAGAAAGCGTTACAGAAGAACTGACTGTACTTCACATAATAACTGCCTCCATGACCTAAATATTCTTTACTCAATATAATGCCTTAATGGGTGTTAACTCTGGTATAAATGAGGTTGCCAGAACAATGCCGATGAACATATATCACATATAACACATTTCACAGTAGTCTTATATGCGCATGTAAAACCTTTGAGCTGGCAGCCAGAGCAGGGTGTCTCACCTTTTAAGAATTTATTTCAGATATTTACCTTTCTGTTCAAGTATCCATGATTCATACGTGTGTTACAGACATCATTTCTGATTTCATCATTTGAGAACTTTTCCTGATCAATTTATTAATAGCCCATGCATGGCTTATGGAAGTTATTCTGGCAGCTATGTAGTTAACTTGGTGTTGCAATGTATGCCCAGGATCATGTTACAGGGCTCCAGTAGCAGATAATGGTAGTGGTAGCACATGCGTTGTGATAGGCTAGTTAAATCACTGGTAGATGAGCTGATGGTGATGGTGTTGTAATTTGATAGGTTAAGTATGATGGAGGGAACCAGTGTGGCAGACGATGACTAGTTTAGAGAGACAAAGCAAGCCAGCATGATTGGCAATGTTAATGTTTTCCGATAAGCACGAGATCAACAAATTGCATAAACTGGAGGAGAACATAGATCTTTGGGGAGTTAGGGAAGACATTTTGCTGGCTCCCACAGTTTTGATTTTGCAAGATTAAAATTTAATTTCATGAAGGATTTTCTGCGTCTCCTGCTAATTTTTTTGTAGAACATTGTGGAGTTCTTACACAACAGGCTATCTAGTACTTAGCCAAGCTCTGAATAGATCTTGGTTTGTATTGAGTTGCCTGTCCGAAGGTTTCCTTGGGTTGATAATTTTAAAGTCCAAAACTTTTGGTCTACTATTGCCAACCCCTTTGAATTTATTGCTGCGTTTCATTGACTAAACTGCATTTCAGGCGACCTAGTTCCTGGGTTGGAGATGCAGCCATTTCCACACCCCACCGTAAAACCAAGCTGTCTGTGTTGCAACTTGTTTGACCACTGTAAACAGTGCTAGAGTTTGACCAAAATCAAGCAAACCAATATTGTCGCTGTGTCAGCTCATGGTGCACTTTGTAAGACAAGACTTCATCCTCAATTAGCATAAGTCAGTGTAACATGGGTGTGTGTTGGGCAGTGTTCCCTGTTCCCAATGTTAAGAACATAAATCCTACAAGTATCAGCATGACAAACAACATTCTGTAACTTTAAATAACTGTTGTAGTTGTCACCAGTTGGCTGGGGATTAATTCTGGAAGACAAAATTAAAAATTAATTTGTCAAATACTTTAGCTATGACCAGTGTTTCCAGCGCCCTTTTCCTTTTATGACTATAAGCACATACTGATCATAATGACTCTATGTCCATTCCACCTCTGCAAACCTCCTCTCTCTCACTGGGAACCTCTGCTTTCACCTTTGCCTCGATATCGTGCAGAAATTGCTAATCTCTACTCTACTGTTGCCATTTTTAGATTAGATTAGATTAGATTACTTAGTGTGGAAACAGGCTCTTCGGCCCAACAAGTCCACACCGACCCGCCGAAGCGCAACCCACCCATACCCCTACATTTACCCCTTTTAACCTAACACTACGGGCAATTTAGCATGGCCAGTTCACCTGACCTGCACATCTTTGGACTGTGGGAGGAAACCGGAGCACCCGGAGGAAACCCACACAGACACGGGGAGAATGTGCAAACTCCACACAGTCAGTCACCTGAGGTGGGAATTGAACCCGGGTCTCTGGCACTGTGAGGCAGCAGTGCTAACTGTTTGTACTGCTTTCTCACAAATTAATTTAACTTGTTCACTTAAGGGTCCTAATTCCTTGCAGCAGTCACAGCATTCCCTGGTAATGTCATTGCCCTTCCTGTCATTAACTGGCATGGAATTAATCCAGTCACTCCATTGGGTGTTGCCTTCAGTCCCATTATGGTACTATGCAATAAATCTGCCCGGTCTCTTGTATGGCTTTAGCTAAAGCTCTTTTAAAATGTTGTTGTTCTTTTTCATCTGAGCTCTGCAGGTGGGAGTGGATGTGAAATTTTGTTTGATTTCCAGCAACCTAAAATCTTCTGAGAATGTTAGAAATAGGAACAGGAGCTGGTTATTCAGTACCTCACAACACTGCCACATGCCTTAACTCCTTGATATTTCAGAAGTCTACTGTCGCCTCTTTAAATACTTCCAACAGTCACGCATCCATAACTCTTTCTGGAGAATTCCAGGCATTCGTCATCCTCTGAGAAGAAATTCTCTTGTAAGTCGGTTTTAAATGAGTTACTCCTTATTTTTTAAATTATGAACCCAGTTCAAGCTACTACCCCAAGTGGAAACGTCTAGCCTGTCAAGTCCCAGCAAGTTCATGTGTATTTCAAACATCATCCAGCATTTTTCTAAACTCGAATGACTAAAAGCCTAATCTGTTTAGCTGTTCTTAATAAATTAACCCCTTCATCCCAGTAATTAGCCTATTGAATCTCTTTTGAATACTAGTGTATCTCCCCTTAAGAAATTAACAGGACCAAAACTGTTCACAGTGCACCACATACGATTCTGCCATCACCATGTATTATTGCAACACATCTTCCCTATTTTTCAACTTATAATAATAAAGACCAAAGTTTCATGTGCTGCCTTAATTACTCATTGCACTTAGCCTGTAAAATGTGTATTCTGATCTAAATCTCTGTAATGGTATTCCCATCTAGGAATTACCACCACCTCTTCTGTTTTATGGTGTGGACCAATGAATTAAGTTATAAAGGAAGAAACTTTGAAATGAGCATTGTAGAAGCTGCAATTTAGATCTGTCTGGGATGAGAGCAGAGATATGTTAAAAGGTGAGTTAAAGATCATGATCAGAGGGTGGGATATTTATGTTCAAATGAAGGAATGAACTTGGATTTAATTGCTTTATCCAGTTCTTAAAATTTCTTGCATTCTAAATTCTGTTGATGGGTAGGAAGATTCCCTCTAATGCAGCAGGTTCAGTTAGTAATCTTCTCAACTGAGACTGAAGTGTCTCCCATACAGGTTGTTCTGCTATAACAACAGTTGTTCCTCTGCAACCTTGTGCTATAGAAAATTGCGCTATGGGAAATTGCCATAGAGATTGCGCTATGGAAGACTCACTATACACATTCAGCGGAAAGTTTGCAATATGCAAACAACATCCACAATTCATCGATCGCATTAAGGCCAGTCTGCACTGATAAAGCATGCAGTAAAGAAGAAGTACCTATAGTTTCTTCTCTGCATGCCATCTGAGGGCTATGGGTGACTTATTCCCAGTCCTCTAGCAGTTTGTATTCTAGCAGGCAATAAGATATTGGCAACTCTTTCTCCCTTTCTTCTGTTCAATACTCAGAATAGCTTGACTAGAATTGGCTTGTGGAAAATTGATTGCAAGCCTGTATCCCTCCTGGTTGATAGAGGATTGTCGCAGTGTGCTTTCAATCCTGCAAAGTAGTGTTGACCTAGATTATTTGTTCAAATTTGAGGCTGGGACTTGAGCCCCTGCCTTTGAACAGAGAGGAAATTGACACCATTTGAACCAAATTAATGCTAGCCAAAGGTACATAGGTTGATCCTCAATTTTTGTTTCGAGAGCGATTCTGTAAAGACATCTTAAATTAGACTCCCATGCAAACTTCTTAGATTTGTTCCTATTGGATTGTGTCATTCTGATCCTGCCTTCAAATATAGAATATATTGCAGTGCCATAACATAGGAAGAGATCTGTCTCTCAAAATGTCATCCCTTAGGTTTGAGTGAGGTGCTTCAGTTCCATTTATTTTGATTAGATTCCCTCCCGTGTGGAAACAGGCCCTTCGGCCCAACAAGTCCACACCGACCCTCCGAAGAGTAACTCACCCACACCCATTTTCCTCTGACTAATGCACCTAACACTATGGGCAATTTAGCATGGCCAATTCACCTGATCTGCACATCTTTGGACTGAGGGAGGAAATCGGAGAACCCAGAGGAAACCCACACAGAAGGGGAGAATGTGCAAACTCCACACAGCCAGTCGCCTGAGTCTGGAATTGAACCAGGATCCCAGGTGCTGTGAGGCAACAGTGCTAACCACTGGCCACCGTGCCGCCTGCACGGTTTCTTCTTGCACTGTGGCATTATATCTCTGTCATTCTCTGTTCAGGCCAGCAAATTGACAACTCGCTTTCTGTTGTCATGTTGAGTTTCGGCGATGCTCCGCTTAGCTGGAGGATGTAGTTGTACCATTTGCTGCTTCAAAGCCATGACTTAGTATTGACCCATTTGATTATTTGTGAAGCTTCTTGTTGCAAGTGGGTATTGTTCTGGAAATGAGAGAGATCGCTCTGCGATTAACTCTGTGCTTCTTTTGGAGGACTTGTGTTTGGAAGAGTTTCTGGTACATCCAGTCCAACAGGAAAGATGCATTGTTAGACCTGGTCCTTGGAACTGAGGTTGGCCAAGTGGATCAAGTGTCAGTGGGGAAATGTTTAGGAGACAGTGATCTTTGTATAGTATAGTTTATGGTGGCTTTGGAGAATGACATACAACAATTGACAGTAAAAAAAAGTGAGGAGAGCTTACTTTAAAAGGCAAGCACGGAGCTGAGTATGATTGATTGATTGGTGTAAGCGTTTGGCAGGAAAACCGTAATTGAACAATGGCCTCCAAGAGTAGATGGTTTTGAATACAATTGAGGTTTACTCTATCTAATGGAAAAGGTAAGAAAAAAAATCCAGCGGTCCCTGGATGACACAAGAAGTAGAAATTAACATTAGAAAGAAAAAGTGTGCTTATGACAGATGTAAAGCAGAAAATATAACTGAAAACCAGCAGGAAAACTGAAGGTTTAGGCTGGAGGTAAAACACAAATAAGACCAAGAAGGAGGAACTATGAGAAAAACACAAGCAGCTGACCTAAAAGGAAATCCCAAAACAATAAAAGAACGGTTAGCTAATCTGGCTGGACAGCTGGGTGTGAAGCAGAGTGATGTCATCAGCATGGATTCAATGCCCGCACCATGAAGGTCTCCATGAAAGACTGCTCTTTTTCTCAACCTCTCCTCTCAGCTAACATATGGTTAAACTACCATCAGTCATGGTCTCTCTCATGGGAGAGCAGCCCTATGAGTCCAGAAGGATAATGGCAACTTCACCTTTACTGATGATCTGGATCTGTGCGCAGGGGACAATTTGAAAGTTTGCAGATAACACTAAATTTGGAAGAATTGAAAACTGTGGAGGACAGTGTAAAACTCCAAAAAGACATAGGCAAGTTGGTGGAGTATATGAAAGGTGGCAGATAAGATTCAATCCAGAGAAGTGAGCGGTGATGCACGTCAGTTGTAAGACAATATAAAATAGAAACAATTCTGAAGTGTGTGCAGCAGAGACTTAGATGTATATGTGTACTGATCATCAAAGGTGTAAGAACAGGAGGAGGGAGCAATTATAAAGCGTACAATGTTCTCAGTTTTATTAATAGAGGCAGAATACATGAGCAAGGAGGTGATGTTGAATTTGTGCAAGAGCTCACCTGAAGTATTGTGTACGGTTGCGGGTGCCATGTTACAGGAAATTAGTGAATGCATTGGAGATAGTATGAAAGCCATTTACAAGGAATGAGAAGCTTCAGTTATAAGATTAGATTGAATAAATTTGGGTACTGCACTTCTAGGAGAAAACGCGGCTGAGAGGAGATTTGATAGAGATTTTCAAAATTGAGAGAGCTGGACAAAGTAAATAGGGAGAAGCTGATTCCATGCTAAAAGAAAAAAAAGAATGACTGCATAGGTTTAAAGTGATTGATAAACGAAGCAAGGGTAATGGGAGAATTTTTCACATAGCAAGTAGTTAGGGTATGGAATGCAATGCCTAGAAGTGTAGTGGAGACCAGTTCAACTGAGGCATTGGATGACTATTATCAGGGATATGAGGAAAAATCAGGAGATTGGTACTAGTTTATTAAACCCATGCAGGTATGTTGCCCTAAATAACCACCACCTGCACTATAACAATTGAGATTCTGGTCCAACAGCTTACTACCTTGTCCATGTGGCTACAGATGGATTATGAACTCCTATACACTGCATTTCCTGTGTGCTAAAGTTATTGTATCTACAGAATGTGTTAGCTATAGTGATGACCTTCACTGTGGTCCTTTGTTCTGCACTAAGTCTCGACAACAAATTACAACACCAATGCAATTATACTCCGAAAAGTGAGCAGTGAAGATGTGCTGCCCTTGCTATATTTTAGGCCTGTCAGTAGAGGGTGATATTGTGCAATATATGGCACTCCGCTAAAATTATGGCTGATTAAGTGCCATGCAATATTTTGCCATCAGATTTGGTATTTCACAATATTTCATGCTGCTGCAGTGTCTGAGTATTGCCACTACCTGCCGACAGATTAGATATTGAATATAGTTGAACAGTGCAGCTACTTTGGTACGATATATTTATAAAGCACAGTGATGGGGAATTTATCCCAATGTTCCCTTTAAGCATGCAAAGGGAAAGCTGCACTGTGCAATAAGCAGACCAGATATAGCAAACAATAATGAAAAGGAATACTGAATAGGAATCTGATCCACAATTAAAAACACAGAATTAAAAATTGCTTTCTTTTTGGGCACCAGTCTTGGTGATTACCTACCTGTATCCATTTGTGTATAGGTTGTCAGCACACAAATCTGGTGTAGCCAAAGTTGAGCTGCGTAGATTCTGTGCCACTGGCTGCCTCTGCATACTGCCATCTGCCCCAGCAGTTAGTAGAAGGCTGAACAGTGCCAGCCTGCCAGGCAGCCTCCTGTCAATGGCAAGTAGCATTTGGGCTCTGGCTCCAATGTGGCAGAAGGCAATGTCCAGAGTTATTGTTTATGCTGCCTCCGCTCCGATTTTCTATTGTGTTCCAGACCCAGAAGAGCTACTGTATCCCATACTCGACAAAGTTCAGATAGGAAAGAGTATGCAGCAGGTCAGCTTCACTGTGAAGCAAACTAGGAAGTGTGTGCAGCAAGTCAGCATCACTGTGACACAGAATGAGTGCATGGAGCTGCATGAGAAGGACAGTGGCAGCAGGAGATGTGAATTGTTGGCAGAGCGTCCCTTCAACCTATTGCAACTGTTGGAACTAAGTATGACATCAGAGGAAAACTGGTAGATGATTGGTGGGTGTTTCTTCTTGCTCTTTTGGCCAAGTGGTTTAAAGCAAGATATTATTAAGGCTGAACAGTACAATTCTGAAATTCACTTTTAAAATATTTAACTTCCAAGTTAATCAATTAAGTGGAATAGGGATGGCTGGGCAGGCGATAGACTGCAGCTTGTAGTATGTGGGAGTTGGTGGATATTAATGTGATCAATGTGACCACATCTGCAGAAAGTATCAACAGCTCAGGGCACTTCTGCTCAGAAATGAGTTGTGGAACTGCAATGTATTAGACAATGGACAGCTACCTGGACAGTGTTACAGGAGGCAACCAAATTTGTCCATGGTCAACGGCAGGCAGGTGTGACTAGGAGTGAGGCAGGCATAGGAATCCAAAATTAAGTTTTAGAGGAGCCTCCACTGTTGTCCAGTAGGTACAAGGTTCTTGGTCCCAGTGTAGACAAGGGCGGAGACTGCAAGGAGGGTGAGCTCGTACTATGGAGCACTGTTCAAATGAGAGGAGAAAAAAATGTAGTAATAGAGAATTGCATTGTTTGGGGAATAGATACAGTTTGTTGCAGCAAAGATAGATTCCTAAAGGCAGTGTTACTTGTCTGGTGCCATGGTTAAGAACATCATATGGGAGGGGAAGGATTTGGTTGACGTTGTCCACGTAGGTACCAACAATATAACTAGAACTAAGAAAGAGGTTCTGCTGAGAGATTATGAACAGCTCTGGGCTAAATTAAGAAGCAGAAGCACAATGGTGTAATCTCAGGATTACAGCCTGCGGCGCTGGAAAACTGACATAAACTAAATAAGATTAGAGGTGTTTGGGAGAAATGGGTTCCAATTCATGATTGTATTGGTACTATTACTGGGAGGAAAAAGAGACCTATTCTATTAGGGAGGGCTTTATTTGAACTATGCTGAGACCAATCTCCTGTCCAATTGTATAACTAGGGTTAATGAGTTTCGAGAGGATTTGTATCTCAGGTTGAGGTTCTGGAAGGTTTGTTTTTGGATGTTTTATCCCCGTACTCGGTAACAACGTCAGACTTAAGAGACCCTACACAAACAACAAGCAAAATGAATGTCATTTGCAAAATACCTTGCAAAAACTACATTGGAGAAAGTGAGGACTGCAGATGCTGGAGATCAGAGCTGAAAATGTGTTGCTGGAAAAGCGCAGCAGGTCAGGCAGCATTCAAGGAGCAGGAGAATCGATGTTTCGGGCATGAGCCCTCCTGAAGAAGGGCTCATGCCCGAAACGTCGATTCAAGAACTACATTGGACAAACAAGCAGAAAGCTAGCCACCAGAGTACATAAGTATCAACTTGCCACAAAAAGACATGACCCTCTCTCACTAGTATCCTTAATATAGATGAGGAGGGACACCACTTTGACTGGAACAAAGCATTCATCCTTGGACAAGCTAAACAGACACGCGCGAGATTCTTAGAAACATGGCATTCCAACCAGCATTCTGTCAACAAACACATCGACTTGGATCCCATCTATCACCCTTTGAGGAAAAAGAACAGGAAATGGCATCACCAACTCAAGGAAACCTAAGCACGTAAATAGAAAGCGGGCCATAACACCAGTGCTTCACCCGAGGCTCACTGGTGTAACCTAGCATGGTGACGAAACTTCTGAAAACAGCTTAGCGAGCAAACATATCAATTACTAGGGTGGTTGATGAAGTTTTAAATTAATTAATGTGGGCAAGGGTTCAGTGGCAGAGAAACTTAAACATTCAAAAAGAAATGAGCGAGCACAGGTGCAGGGCAGTGAAGAGGCGAATGATACTCCCAAGTTTTGCAGGAAGAGGCAGAAAATGTAATACGTGCAGTAAAAATTAGCATTAAAAATAAGTATTAATGGTAACGTATCCAAGCTTAAGGCACTTTCTCAGAATGCACACAGCATTTATAACAAGATAGAGGAATTAATGGCACTGATAGAAATAAATAATTATTACTTAATAGTTATTACAGAGTTGTGGTTGCAAGGTGACTGGTGCTGGGAACTCCGTATTCAAGAGTACTCAACGTTCGGGTAAAATAGGCAAACAGGTAAGGGAGGTGGGGTAGCATTGTCAATAAAAGAAAATATAATTGTGCGACTGAGGATTAGATTATGATGTGGGATCAGTTTGAGTGGAAATAAGGAATAACACTGGCAAAGAAGTCTTAATTAGGGTGGTCTATAGGCCCCCTAAAAAGCCGCTTCACTGTAGGACAAAAATAATTCAGGAAATATGTAGACACATAAGGGCACTCCTATTGTCACAAATGATTTTAATCTATATATTGACTGGACAAATGGGAACAGGCTAATTTAGACTAGTAACATATTATGAGAAGATTATTGAAATTTTTAGTTAAGGGTCCTTTGGGATAGCGATCTTATCTTTAATAAAATTTCCAATTCAGTTTGAGAGAGAACAACTCTAGTCTTAAAATAGTGTCATCAAATTAGGTAAGGGAAATTGTAGAGGTATGAGGAGAGAGTTGTCTAAAGTGGGATTGAAAAAAAAAATAAGGAATCAGTAAAAGACCAATAGTGGGCATTTAAGCAGGTATTTTGTAATGCTTAATAATTTATTCTGGCCTTAAAAAATGATTTAATGAAAAGGATGAACCACTCATGGTTAACTAAGGTAGTCAAGGAGAGTATCCACTCAAAAACTAAGACAAACAAAGTAGTGAAAATTAGTGGTAGGCCAGAGGATTGGGAATTATTTGAAGAACTAGCAGTAGTGGACTTATGCTAATATAGATGGGGATAATTGATTATGAAAGTAATTCATTATCCAGAAATATAAAATAACAACTAGCAAGAGCTTGTATGGGTGTATGAAAAGTGAATCTGGGACCCTTGGAGGATATGACTGGAATTGAAAATGGGAATAGGGAGATGGCAGGTAATTTAAACCAATATTTTGCATTGGTCTTCATGTTGGAGGCTGTAAACATTCTGAAAGTATCGGATAAGCATGGTGCTATTGGGAGGAAAGGTCTTGTAACGCTTTCTACCATGAGGGACAAAATGTTTGACCAACTAATGGGGCTGAAGGCAGACAAGTTGCTTGGACCAACATTCAAATCCAGGAGGGTTCCAGCAGATTGAAAAAAAATTAGGTAACACCCTGTTCAAGAAATGATGGAGATACAAATTAGGAAACTATATAGGTCTGTTAGCCGAACATCTTGTCTTTGGAAAAATGCTAGAGATTATTAAGGAAGAAATCGCAGTACATTTAGAAAAGCTTAATGCAATCAATCACGGTTTGTGAAAGGGAAATCCTGTTTGACACATTTTTAGAGTTCTTTGAGACTATTACAAGCAAATTTGATAAAAGGAAAATGGTCTGTGCACTGTATTTGGATTTCCAGATGATTCCCAAGTGGATGCAACATTAAAGATTAATTTACAAGGTAGGAGCTTATAGTGTTAGCAGTAATGTATTAGCATGGATTGAGGATTGGTAAACACACAGTAGAGTTGGGGTTAATGTTTTTTTTCAGGTTGTAAAAATGTAACTACTGGAGTGCCTCAAAGATCAGTTCTGGGGAGTTCATTATGCACAGTCTATATTACTGGCTTGAGTAGGGGACAGTGTGTAAATCATCCAGATTTGCTGGTGGCATAAAAATCAGTGGGTGGACATATTGTGATGAGGAATCTGTAAGGGGTACTGATTGATAGATTTGAGTGAATGGGCAAACACTTGGCAGGTGGAGTTGGTGGGAAAATGTGATAGGAAAAATCAAAAGGCCAACTATTATTTAAATGGAGAGAAACCCCAAAGCCTGCAACATAGAGGGATTAGGTGTTGTGTATGAAACACAAAAAGTAGCATGCAGGTAATTAAGGTATTGGAATTTTGGCCTTTATGGCTGGGGAGTTTAAAAATAGGGAAGAATGTTACAACAGTGCAGTTTGGTGAAACCACATCTGGAATACTATATACAATTTTGTTATCTGTATTGAAGAAAGGATGTACCAGCATTGGACACTGCTTGAAAGAGATTCACTAGGCTGTTTGCTGAGATGAAAGCATTGATTTCTCAAGAATGGCTAAACAGAGTAGGTATTGGCTCATTAGAGTTCAAAGAATGAGAGTTGATCTTATATTGAACGTACAAGATTCTGGGGGGGCTTGATGGTTAGATGTTGTGAAGATGTTTCCACCAGTGGGAAAGTCTCAAGCTAGGGAATAGTTGCAGAATAAGAGGGCACTCATTTAAAACAGATGCAGAGGAATGTCTTCTCCCAGAAGCTAGTGTATGTTTGGAATTGTTGGCTTCAGAACAGCAGTGTTTGGCCTCAGTCCCTCTAATCTTTGGACTGGCCTTGGAGATCTCTGGGTGCCCATGACTTCTGGAACTTGGCATTTTGCCACTAATTGCTGAGTTTTTGGAGTGGCCCAGCTTGGAGAGAATGTTATCCCAGAGAATTGTAGCAGCTGGATCATTGAAAGAATTTAAAGTGGGGAGTAGATGGAATATCAAGGAGCTGAGGGCTGTAGCAGATCAGACCTGCAAGTCGGGTTCCTGGCCCTTGAGATAACGTTTATGCTGGGCACTTTTTAACTGCCGAATATCTGAACCTTGTTTAGTTATTTAGGCATTCCGACACTGCACCGGGGTATTCCAAATTTGGCCAGTGGGCAACATCAGCTGTCAGACTGTGAGACATCAGGATAGATCGGGTTCAGCTTTTTTGATGCATGCAGGACATGTCCATACAGGCATTTGTTTCAAGGTGGCAGACAGAAGCAGCTGCTATTGCAATGTGTCTGGCCCAGGAAGGTGATTAGCAGGCAGCAGGAAATTTGTCCCACAGACCTTGTATTTTTTCTCTGTGAGGTAAATCAAAGGCTGAACCCATTGTTCCTCTTAACGCCACCAAAGTAGATGAGCTGAAGGTTTTGGGATTGTGTTGGATGCATAATATTTGATAAGTTGCTTCAGGAACCATATTTCAAGATATCATTTGCATAATGTTTTATGGTATTTCTGAGGCATATGGAAATGGAAATTATCTTTAACCATATTAAACTTGATCTCTCAACAACAGAATTAGCAAAAATAAAATGTTATTTCATATTGTAATATGATTTGCTTTAATATTGATGCAGTATGCAAGTGTTCTAAAGGGTTGTTTCTGTGTTTTATTTGCTTATGATTATGGTTTGGGTGTAAGGGCACAAAGCATTCTTAATCTGACTGTGACTAGTTTGGAAGTAAGTGCGAGATAGTGTATTTTTCTAAACCTACACAGGATTCCAGTTTGATAGTCACTCAGCTGAGATGGTTGACCATGTGATGCAGGAGCCACGGTGCTGCCAGTGTGCTGTAGATCATATTGGCCACTATGCTGTGTTCAGAAACTCGGGGACAGCTGCAAGTGGGGATGGTCATGTTGTCCGTGTTAGCTTATTCACCTGGAAAAAGTTCTACACACTAGATCTTTCCTACCACCATCATTGCGGTATCTGTTTTGTAATCTTTACTAATTAATTCTTTGGATATAGACAGTGCAAGTAAGATCAATATTTATTACCATCCCTGATTGCTTTAATTGAGCATACTGCTTGCCCACTGAAGTGGGCAATTAAGGGCCAATCACGCTGGTGTGGTATTGTTGAAACATGATTTAAACAGTATAGATGGCAAGCTTCCATCTTTAAAGAACATCATAGTTTGAGTTTTACAACAATTAATACTTTGCTATAACTTTTCTTGACATCGTTTTAGTTTGAATTATGCTTTCCAAGCTGAATTATAATGTGTAGATTGCCATGTTCAACTTAAACCCACATTCTCTGGGCTATTGGTCTTAACCTTTGGATACTAGCTCACTACCATAGCCACCACACTATCATTGTAGAGCCTTTGCCTCTTTTTCCCTGTGCTAAAGATTCATTAGAGTTTGTGTGAAGAGCATTCTGAAATCAATTCTGAATATGCTTGGTATGAAAACAAAATACTGTGGGTGCTGGAAGTCTAAAGCAAACAGCACAGTATTTTTCCAGCAAACTGCCGGAGAAACTCAGCAGGTCTTGCTGCATCTGTGGAGAGAGAAGCAAAATTAACATTTTGAGTCCAGTATGATTTGTTCTTTAAAACTCATTGTTAACTCTGTTTCCCTCATAGGTGCTGCTGGATCTGCGGAGTTCCTTCAGCATTTTGTTTGTTTCTGAGTATGCCTGGGTTTGAGTGTCATTAACTTCTGGATTTTTTTTTTCTGAGCTGTTTTATAAACTCCTATAAAGTCAGCTTTCAATTGCTCTGTTTCAGTGCTTTCGAGGTTCTTTAATTTTGTCCTTGTGACTCAGATTGCCTTTGAAATCAGATCAACTGGATGATCAGAACAAAGCATTGAAAAATCGAAAAGCAAGAGTGTGATTTCTGTCTTTAATAGATACCTTCATGGTAAAATGCTGTAGTAACAGGATATTTAGCCCATGTCCAGAAGTGATTTTAAACTTTACATGCTTACATTTGAGGTTTTTTTTTCCTTAAATTTTATCAGAAATTTGAGTGAGATATCAGAATAAAGCCTGCTGCATGATCTGGTAGCAGACAAAAGCTAAGTGGTGTTCTATGATGGAAGTTGCAAATTTAAGACTTGGGGTTGTGTACTATATTGGAGATGCAACGTTTGTTATTGTTCCCACTCATACTTCTGTTTCTCCTCTCCACATAGATGGTGAATGTGTATCGTGTACATCCACATTCTTGCTTCCTCTACCTGGGCAGTATCCTGGTTGATGAATATGGAATGGAAGAAGGCTGCCGACAAGGACTTCTGGACATGGTACAGGTAGGGTAGGATTTAGTATCCCCGTGCCACAAGATATCCCCTCTCGGTGCTGAAGAAATTCATCCTGGACAAGGCATGGTTTGGGGTCTCCTTGCAAGTGGATGCTTTGTGTGGACTCTTGAGGGGATTGGAGGGTAGGACAGGGGTAATGGTGCATCGGTGAGAGAGCTATGCAGTTACCTGCATTCCTTGGGTATTTTTGACATATATTGCACCACCATTAGTGGTTGTGCCAACCTTCTGCTATCTAGGCCCAAAACTCTGGAATTTCATTCCAAACGTCTTTGCTCTCTAGCCCCCTCTTTTTCTGTTAAAACATTTCTTAAAACTATTTCCTTCACCGCGCTATTAGAGACCAGTCCTAGTATCTATTTATCTGACTGTTGATTTTTGTACGATATTATTGAAGTGAACCACCTTGGGACATTTTATAATGGTGAAGACATTTGCAAATGCATATTATTAACAATGCTTAACGGAAAGGTGTTTAAGTTGGTATTGATACTATTGAAAGTTGGTTCCACAGAGTTGAGGCACTTCAAAGTCTTTTGGGCTTTGTCTGCAGAATTGTGGAACTCCTGAACACTTTCATTCCTTCAGCAATCTTTTACAACTGGACACTATCAACTGATTACTATTAGTCCTGATTGACCCCTCTCTGTTTAACAGGCTGATATTCATATGTTCAGTTAAGTAGTAAAAAACTAAGATTTAAAAGTATTTTAGTGCAAAACTACAGTTTCTGCCTTACCCTTCTGGACCCCTTTGTCCACATTGGGGAGAACCTAGTTTGCAGATATTTTTAATTGACCTATTCCGATGTGTCATGTCATGCATCTAGTCTCCAGGCTCTGAAGCAGGGACAAATACTGCTGTGCAACAAGAATCCTCCTAGAGCCTGAAGAACTAAACTTGTCTAACATACATCACTGTTTCTCAATGAACTCTGGAACTGTTTGGTTTACCCTTAATGGCATCTGCGTTTCTATGACAGATGCTCTGTGCTCTGCAGTCTTGGTGATATGCGTACAATGAGGTTTGATCAGTCACATAAGAACAAAGAAGATTTGCAACCCAGGAACAGGTCCTTCGGCCCTCCAAATCTGTGCCAATCCAAATCCACTGTCTAAATCTATCCCTCTGCTCCCCACCTACTCGTGCATCTGTCCAGACTCGCCTTAAGTGAATCTACCGTGCCTGCCTCTACCACCTCTGCTGGCCACGCGTTTCAGGCACCTATCACCTTCTGTGCAAAGTATTTTCCGTGTGTGTGTCCCTTAAACTTTTCACCTCTCACCTTGAAAGCGTGACCTCTCATTATTAAATCCCTCACCCTGGGAAAAAGCTTATCTCTACCCCCTCCTGTCCATACCCTTCATGATTTTGTAGACTGCAATCAATCTCCCTCAATCTCCTGTTTTCTAGTGAAAGCAATCCTAACCTCAACCTCCCTTCATAGCTTCCATTTTGTTATTACTATCATAGAGACTTGGTTGAAGGAAGGGCATGATTGGCAACTAAATGTTCCAGGATATAGATGCTTCAGGCAGAGCAGGGAGGGAAGTAAAAGGCGGGGAGGAGTTGCATTGCTGGTCAGGGATGATATCACGGCTGTGCTAAAGGAGGCCACTATGGAGGGCTTGAGCAACGAGGCATTATAGATAGAGCTGAGCTATAAGCAGGGTGCAGTTACATTCTTGGGGCTGTACTAAAGGCCTCAACAGTGAGCGTGAGGTAGAAGAACAAATAGGTAAACAGATTATAGAAAGGTGTACAGGCAACAGGGTGGTGGTGATGGGAGATTTTAATTTTCCCAACATTAACTGGAATGCACTTAGTGTCAGAGATCTGGATGGGGCAGAATTTGTAAGGAGCATCCATGGGAAGTTTTCTAGAGCAGTACATCAATAGTCCAATGAGGGAAGGGGCCATATTGGACCTGGGGAATGAGCCAGGCCAGGTGGTAGAAGTTGCTTAGATTAGATTAGATTACATTAGATTAGATTACATTACAGTGTGGAAACAGGCCCTTCGGCCCAACAAGTCCACACCGACCCGCCGAAGCACAACCCATCCATACCCCTACATTTACCCCTAACCTAACACTACGGGCAATTTAGCATGGCCAATTCACCTGACCTGCACCTCTTTGGACTGTGGGAGGAAACCGGAGCACCCGGAGGAAACCCACGCAAACACGGGGAGAACGTGCAAACTCCACACAGTCAGTCGCCTGAGGTGGGAATTGAACCCGGGTCTCTGGCGCTGTGAGGCAGCAGTGCTAACCACTGTGCCACCGTGCCGCAGTGGGGGATTTTTTTTGGGAACAGTGACCATAATTCTGTAAGTTTTAGAATACTCGTAGACAAAGATGAGAGTGTAAGGGAAGAGTACTAAACTGGGTCAAAGCCAATCAAAATTTTGGCAGAAGCTGGGAAATATGGATTGGGAGCAGCTATTTGAAGGGAAGTCCACATTTGATACGTGGGAGGCTTTCAAAGATAGTGCAGGATAGGCATGTTCCTTTGAAAATGAGGGATAGGAAAGGCAAGATTCGTGAACCGTGGATGACAGGAGAAATTGTGCGACTAGCCAAGAGGAATAGGGAAGCGTACATAAGGTGTTCCACGGGGATCAGTGCTGGGGCCACTGTTGTTTGTATTCTACATAAATGATCTGAAAGATGGCATTGTTGGTCTGATCGGTAAGTTTGCAGATGACACTAAGATTGGTGGAGTAGCAGAAATCATAGGGGCCTGTCTAAGAATACAGGAGAATATAGATAGACTGGAGAGTTGGGTGGAGAAGTGGCAGATGGAGTTCAATCTGGGCAAATGTGAGGTGATGCATTTTGGGAAGTCTAATTCTAGAGCGAACTATACTGTAAACAAAAGAGCTTTGGGAAAAGTGGATGAGCAGAGAGATCTGGGAGTTCAGGTCCATTGTACCCTGAAAGTGGCTGCACAGGTGGATAGAGTGGTCACGAAGGCACATGGTATACTTGCCTTCATTGGCTGGGATATTGAGTATAAGAGCAGGCAGGTCATATTAAAATTGTACAAGACTTTGGTTCGGCTGCGTTTAGAATACTGGCTGTCAAATACCAAAAGGATGTTGACGCTTTGGAGAGGGTGCAGAGAAGGTTTACGAGGATGTTGCTTGGTATGGAAGGTGCTTAGATCCCCTCAAACCAACTGATCAGACCAACATAGATTCTCTCTCTCTGTCTATTTAAAAAAAATTGTCTGAAGTGTTTTGCCATAATAGAATGGGCGATTAATTGTGCTACATTCAGACAAGTCTCCATGTTTACCCTCTGGCTGACAAGCTGCTGAAAATTTCCCTCAAACAGTCTCCTTCACTTAGCTTTTGGCAACGTCTGATCTGTAAGGGCAGGTATGCTGTATTTGGACTTGGCATCACTCAATTACAGGTAAGAAAGGTTATCCAAGGTGGGCCAACCCTCCCTGCTGGGTAGTGATGGTGGCCATCTTTCTCTGGCCTGCAGGCATGTGCCTTTAACTCTTCACTATTTTTTGCAGGCTTTGTGCATGCCAACATTTCAACTGCTCGAACAGCCAAATGGCCTTCGGGATCACCCAGACACAGTGGATGATCTTTTCCGTTTAGCAACCAGGTACTTGGAAGATTTTGTGATTTTGTTGTCTGGTAAGGATGTAATAGGACTTGCTTGGCACTGTTGGTGACTCAGTATATTTGTATACATCTCTTTCACCAAATCTCTGAAGCACTGACCCTTCTTTGGAAAGGTGTTTCTACCATTTCACCTGTCTCAGCAAAGTATTTAGTCCTGCCTCAAAAACAGAAACTCAGGATTTTGGAGGGTCAGTGTATACTTGATAGGTCTAATGGCCTCTTTCTGCACTGCAGGGATTCCTTTATTCTAGTCCATTATTCTAACATCTCACTTCTGTGCCTCCTGGAGAATTGTGCAGCACAGAAGGAGACCATTTTAACCCATTGAGCTCCTGCCACTTCATGAAAGAGCGATCCAATTAAACCCACTCTCCACTTCTTTCCCATAGCCTTGCAAATGTTCACTTTATATTTTCCTTTGAAGATTACTATTGTATCATCATCTATTATCCTTTCAAGCAGTGCATACCAGATCATAACAAATCACAGTATTTTTTTTTAAAAATACACCTGATTTTTTTTTTAGCCATGTAATAGAAGTTTCCTTAAAATGTGTCCGTTAACTTCAATCTATTCCAATTCAGATATTTATTCAAATTGTTTTAACATTAGATTACATACTTCATTCTGTCTCCCGAGGCTGTGGGAATTTAGTCTCTTGAATGCTTGATAGCAAACTTGAATAGTGGCAGTGTAAATATTGGTTGATATTGTGGTGTTTCATTTATCTATGAAAGTTTGCAAAAATATTTTGCACAAGTCCCCTTCCGACCATGTGGTGTGCTAATAAAATTTTTGATAGGCCTTTGAACACCATAAGCATATTCTTTTTATGTTTTCTCCTTCACATATTCAGTTTCCTCCTATTTGTCTTAATAACACCATGCACATTTGAATGTGCAGCAAGTTCCACATTCTAACCACTCTGAGCAAAGAACTATCTTTACTTTTAATTGAATATATTAATGGCTATCTTATGGTTATAGTTATTTTAGTCAATTTGTTCGGCTATCTTATGTGACCCCTCCAGGGCACATTGATCCCTACCACTGAGACACAAGACCCCAACAGCTACCATGTATATTATGCTCCTTGATTTTGCTTAGCCTCAAGTGGGAAAATATTTTCTGCACCTTCCCTGTTAAACACTTTTATAATCGTGAAAATGTCTTGACAGACCACCTCTCGGGCTGTTCCAAGACAAAAGCAATTGCGCATATTCAGTATTTTCTGACCAGTATGATCTTTCGGTACCAGTCTTCTAAATCATTTTTGAATCTTCTAGAGTTTCTTGTAACATGAAACACCTCTGCAAGTATTTATGGAGTTCCCTTTTCTTTCCCCATGTAGATTTATTCAACGGAGCCCAACCACGCTTTTGCAGAGCCAGATCATTATTCACATCCTGAACTGTGCCATTGCAGCTGTCATTCTTGACCACCGGGATGCCAACTGCAGTATCATGAAGTTCTTGAGGGATCTTATCCACACAGGTGTTGCCAAAGATGTAAGTTTGTGCCTGCCTGAGCACTGAATACTGGTGCCTGAATCTGGATAAGACAGCCGAGTGGCACTGCTCCTACCCCAGGTTTATTGGTTTGTGGGTTCATGCCCTATTGTGTGGCTTCAGTGTCCTATTGAGTAAGTGCTGCTATCCCTTACTACACCATCTGAGGTCCTTTTGTATGTGCACTAATCTCTGTCTGTTCAGGTGAATGTTAAAGATAATGCAGCACTGTTTGACATGTGCTGGATGTCCTGACTAATATTTAGCCAACATGCCCAATGATAATTAATTGCGGGATCTTGTGAGAAATGGCTCTTTACATCTGACTGCTGCATATACTTAGCTTTTCTCAGAAAAGTTTTATTTTTCAACATTTGTGTTTCAACCTTTTACTGTTAAAATTCCTTTACAATTTAGGTTCTAGAAATGCCCTCTATTTATAAATAAATACTTAATCTATCTTGTTTCTTTACTACAATATAATTCCAGTATGAAAAATAATAAAATATTTGTTAGGTATGATATGCTGTTTAAGCCTTCCCCACATGTGCAGATATCATCTTTGGTTTGTGTACTGAAGGTATAATGAATGCATAGAAACCACTTTTGGAGGTATTGCTGCATTACTGAACTACTAATCTTAAAGTAAGTATCATTGTCCTGTCCTACACTGAAACGTGGTCTTTCCCAAAATTGTGGGACTTGGTTGTGGTCTGCCATTAACATCTGCAGTCTCTCAAATCTTAAAATCCAACCTTGCTGGAGTATAAAGCTCTGTAAAGCTAAAGCTTAGTGATATGCACTGTAGGCTTTTAAAACCCAAGCTTGAAGTCAGCCTCAGCACTGATGACTGAGACATCATGCCTCCTCTACAGTCTTGCTTGCTGATCTGTACTGTGGAATTCATCGATTTCTCAATTTCAAAGAATGGAGTTTTCATACCTGCAGAGTTATGTATCAATCTCATTACAATGGCTGAATGAACTGAACAAAAAATGTAGTAATAATTGGATCTCGCTTCCACAGCACGAGGATGACTTTGAACTGCGGAAGGAACTAATCAAACAGGTGATGACCCAACATGGTCAACAACTGGTCAATCAACTGCTCCAGGCTGTGTGCTTCTGCCTTCCCCCGTATACTTTGCCAGACCTAGCAGAGGTTATATGGGAAATCATGCAAATCGACAGAGCGGTAAGATCACAATAGTATCTGATTAATGGCTGGAGGCTTTATCTTGCTAATTAAAGGCAGATGGGCATATTATTCAAAACACTTTCATGGCTCGGCATTTTCAGTTTCATTCGCTTTTTATGACTTTCAAGTAAGATTCTGCAACCATAGAATCATAAACCACAGACCATTCACGTCTATATGCCTTTGTTGGTTTTTGAAAGATCCACCCAAATAGACAGACCCCTCCCTTTGCTCTTTCCTCACTGATCTTTAAAGACAAATTCTTTAAGTGTTAATTATCATTGGAAAGTTTTACTGAAATTGTTTCCACTGCTATTCTACCAGACAATTCGGATCATAGCAATTCGCTTCATTTTTTAAAAAGTCTTCCAATTTCCATGATTCTTTTGGTGATCACCTTAAATCTGGATTTCAACTGGTCTGTTAGTGGTGATAGTTTAATCGTATCTGACAAAGTCTTTCACAATTTTGAAAACTTTGCTAAATCTCCCCTGCCTTGCTGTTACAAAAATAACCATAGCTTATTTAGTATCTCCATGTAACAAAGTGATTGCATTGTGAGGAACTACATGAGGACAGTTCCAGAGCTGAATGATCAGTCACACAGATTTAGGATATTTGTGGAATAGGATTAGTGTAGGCTGGGAATAGAATTTGTAAACTGGAGAAAGGCTAAATTATCTTAGTTTTAACTTCAAGTAACTACTCTTAGTTCATTTTACTATCAGAGCACTCAAGAAGGGAGGGAGCAGAGAGAAGCACTCAAGAAGGAAATAGTAGGAGTACAGAGGAATTATGTTCCTGTAAAGACAAAGGGTGGCACCAAGACCAGAGAACCCTGGCTATGCAGGAATATAAACATTGAGTAAGAAATAAGAGCAACCTGTGGCTGATACTGAGCACTCAATATAGCATAGTCCCGAGAGGAGTATAAAAGATTGTAGGGGTTAATTTGGAGAAAGAAATTGGGCAAGCTAAGAGTGTATGAGACAGCATTGGCATGTAGAATAAAGGAAAACCCATTTTTAAGAGAAAAAAGTATAGGGCAATGAATAACTAAGTAAAGAGTAGGGCCCATTGGGGGAATAGAAGTAATCTGTGCATTGTGCCAGTATTTTTAAAAAAAAGAGGAAGGGGTAGACCAGGAAATTATATACCAGACAATCTAAGCTTGATGGTAGAAAACATATTAGCAAGAATTCTGAGGAGCAGAATATATTTGCAGTTTATTCAGGCAAGGTCATATTTGACAGATTTAATGGAATTCTTTTGGGGAGGTAACCAGGAGTGTTGATAAAAATTATACATTTGATGTGGTCTACATGGACTTTAACAAGGCTTTAGATGCTGTAATGGCAGACTGGTCAAGAAAATAAGAGCCCAATGAATCAAGGCAAAGTGGCACCTTAGATCCAAAATTAGTAGAGAGACAAGAAGTGATGGCTGAGGAGTATTCGTTTTACTGGATGTCTACTTTCAGTGGAGCTTCCTAGGCCTCAGTGCTGGAGATCTTGCTGTTTTATGTTGTACGTTAATGATAATTTGCATTTAAATGTAGGGGGATGTGTTTAAAAGATTTGCGTGTAACATGAAAATTGTGGAGGTAAATAGAAATGTAGCAGTGGACTCCAGGGGCCTATCAGTGGGTTAGTCAGGTGGGCAGAGCAATAGCATATGGAATTCAGTCCAGAAAAGTGAGGTAATGCACTTTAGGCAGTCTAGCAAGGCAAAGGATGACAGTATGAATGGTCAGAAGCTGGAAAGTTCTGAAGGTCAGAGGGACCTTAATGTGTGTCTCCACAGATCCCTGAATGTAGCAGGGCAGGTAGTTATGGAAAATAGGGCAGATGGAACACTAGCTTTTATTAGCAGGGGCATAGAGTACAAAAGCTGGGATGGTGTGTAGAACTGTATAAAATGCTGGTTAGGCTGCAAGTACTGGTCACCATTTTGTAGGATTGATGTGATTGAACTAGAGATTATGGAAAGATTTACCAGGACGGTGCCTGGGCTGGAGGACCAAAAGTATGAGGAAAACAAGGATAGGCTGGTTCTTGGAAGAGGAAAGATTGAGAGAGGACCTGATAGTTGTGTATACAATTGAGGGACGTAGGGTGGATGAGAAGCTAACTTCTTTCCATTGCTAGAGGGGTCAATAAGCATGGGCCATAGATTTAGGCCTAGCAGTATAAGGCTTAGAGGGGAGTTGAGGATCATCTTCACCCAGGCAGTGGTGGGAGTTTTGAACTCAGTTTGAAAGGGTAATTGAGTTAGAAGCTCTTGTAACTTTGAAGAGTTATTTATGTGTTCTTTTGCATCAATGTAGCCTCCAGGGCTATGGACTAAGAGCTAGAGAATGAGATTATTGGAGTCAGGTCTTTGGTGCAGAACATGATGGGACCAAATCGCGGCCTCCTGTCTGTAAATATCTGTGGTGTTGAATATTAAATACTCTGAATTTAGAATGAAAGCTGGCTAAGCAGATTTTCACAGATTTCCAAAAATGCTTTAATTGAGCATTTGTGCAGTAATTACATTCAGAGAGCAATGTTTTACTCATCTGCGATACGTGGAGCAGAAACTCTGAAGATTGTGTTCTATAACAGAACCAACTCACTAGCGTGAAATTTTCAATTTTGTAGTGCCTTGAGATCTTTCTATTTAACATTTAAATCCAAGGTTAGACTGGTGTTCTCCCTTTCAATGTGCCCATGTACACAGATGCTTGTATACTTGAATCAGGAGTAGTTGCAAGTGTCCATGTGTATTCAGGTGTAATGTTGGTGCTGTGCTTTGTACTGTAACCTAGACTCTACCAAGTTAATCAATGTCTTATGTTAAACTGCACTCCTGCTATCTGAGAGAAAGTATGTGTGGGAGGTCTAATGCATGTTTTAGGTGAATAAGTAAGCATAATATGTGTGACAACGTTTATCAAAAATCTGATTACCCTTCATCTTCATCTTATATAGAAATGGATATAGTGAGGCACTGTTGTCTGTTTTAAGGCTATCCGATGTTATCAAAACCAGGAAATCTCATTTTGTTGAAGCTTAGACAGTGTATTCAGGGAATGTGTATTAATCCCTTCCCAATTCTCACCTTCAACACTAGTGTCTTTTCAGCATACATCCCATGAATCTTTGAATTTTTTTTGTTCTTGTCCCCTTTAGACCTTTTGCCGATGGTTGGAGGTTTCACTCAAGTCATTACCAAAAGAGACAGCAGGGGGTGCTATCACAGTAACACACAAGCAGCTGACTGACTTCCACAAGCAAGTCACCAGGTGAGAGTAATTGTGAGCATAATTGCTCAGTGGGCATGCAAAGCTAGCAGTATCCTGATGGTTTGGGAAGGTGCTAGTGTTGGACAATTGGGAAGGGAAGGTTTCCTCAAATGACAGCTAGCGTTTACAGCTAGCATGCTCTGGAACTGGTAAGATTACTGTACTGAGGCCTTTTTAATAGGTCTAGAACAATATTATAATGTTGCACTCGGAGATTGCAACTCACTGATTACATGACATTTTCCCAGTGTTCTTCTATCAATACAAGGCAAATTAACATAAGGCCAGTTACAGAGGAAGAAAGCATTCAATGAATTAACAATCAACAACATGCTCAGACCTGTATAAGGGCTGACTGACTTCCACCTTCAAACAATCATGAGGTTTCTCCATATGGTAAAGTGTTGACACTGAGCAAGTCCTGACTTGAATTATACCTTATGGTTTGCCTAGTCCGTATGATCGCACTTTGTAGTCAGGAATGGCTTGTTTTGAAACCACGCCTCCTGAGTTATTCGTGCTCTGAAAATGTTTTTCATATTATTCAACTCTGAACAGTAGAGAGTTGTATCAAAAGGTTGAATTTTACTGATGCTAATAGTTGAAAAAAAATGGTTATGGTGGATGAGTCAGCAGTTGTTTGTGTTTCCGTGCATAATTGGTTTTTGAATCCAGCATTACACCTGGCTTCATCTGTCGCGCAAGCTGACCGAGGAGCAATTGTAGTGACACTTGTTTAGTTTATCTTTTGTCTCTTTATTCTAATAAGTTACCGATAATTGATTGGATAGGCTGGGGTTGTTTCATTCCCTTAGAACAGAGAGGCTGATGGGTGACTTATTTGAGATGGACAAAATAATGAGGGATAAAGTGGACAGGCAAGACCTGTTTTTCTTAGTGGAATGGTGCAGATTTAATTCTTGGTGAAAGAATTAGGAGGAATGTGAGATTGACCTTTTTCACCCAGAGAGTAGTGGATGTCTGGAATTTGCAGACCAATTTGTTGAGGTAGAAACATTCATCATGTGAAAGAAATCTGGATCTGCACCAGAAGTGCTGTGACATGCAAGGCTATGGACCAGGTTCTGTTAAGTGGGTAAATGGGTGGCTAGTTTATTAAGGTGATGCAGATGCACTGGGCTGAATAACCTTTTATCTGTAACTTTTCTGTGGTTTTATTCTCCTGCTTGGGAAAGAGATAATTGAACTTTTTGTAGTCCAGTATGACCTCACCCAAAAGTATGGCCAATGCTATAATTTCAGACATTAAATGTCAATCCTAATTGGACCGACTTTAGCTTGAACCTGTGGTCTTGATTGACAATCGATGTGCATTTTAATGAATGATAGCTGTCTGAGTTTTAACTTTAACTTCACTCATTGAAATTTGTCATTGAGTTGGTCAAAACATGATTGATGACTTTATGAACTTTATCCATGTGCCAAATTAAACAAAGAAAACCACCATCTTTTGGACAGTTGGCTCACTTACAAAACCTTAATTTCATTCCATTTGTAGAGGAAATATCTTTTTCAGTACAGTGGGGTTTTGCAATTGCATTTTTATATTAAATTGTCCAAAGGATTCTCTGGATGATGAGCTGGATGGACTCGCTGGCCCAGCTCATTCAGCCACTGATCAGGGAGTGTGAGAGTTTGATTCTTAGAGTTGAGTATGTTAACATTAGTAAGCAGCCATGGAATTCTGTCTTTGGATCAAGAAGCTGCTGGTAGCTAGGGCTCCTGATTGTGATCCACTGACCCTCCCTACTAGATATGTGCGGTGACTGTCTCCCTTAAGTTCCACTGTCCCTCACACTTTGAGAGTAACCATGAGCAGCAAGGTTTCACAGTGTGAGAAAAAAGAAAAAGTATTTGAAGTGGGCAATCAAAAGCTTAGGAAAAAATCAAAATGAAACAAAAAATGATCAATCTTATCAAATAAATAGAGCAATATCCTTGGGCAGGAGGTTTGTCTGGAAGGAGCAGTTAATCCTAATTGTGCAGAGTTGAGGTCACCTCAGCAGAAGCTCACTCGCCTGAAAAAGAAACTGTCAAGAGTCATGGTTCCTAACATTTGCCTTTACTGTATATAAGCTGATCTTTCAGTCATAGAATCGTTAACTTTGAACTTTTTGTATAAATTCCTTTGCAAGTTAGAGAGTTAATGTTTAATCTTTTTCACTTTATAGCAGAACCAGCCTTATGATTGTGTACATTGATTGTGTGAGTCTGGATAAATGGAGCATTACTATAACCCACGGCTGTGTGCTCGTTTTTATGAAAATTAGTGTTAATGAGATCCATTATCCCCTGTTACTTTAACACAGTGCTCTGTTAATTTAAGCTACTGCTATATGCTAATAATCTATATAGATCAATGTTAATTTAACTCCGTATTCAAAGTTAAGTTAGTGCTCTGTTGATTTTCAATGCATCTTTTTAACCTTTTGTAGTGCTGATGAATGTAAGAAAGTTTGCTGGGCTTTGAGAGATTTCACACGCCTCTTCCGATAGCTGTGTTCACAAATCCATGACTTGCATCAGTCTCCCAGGTAAGAACTGTTTTGGAACTATTTTTCTAATCTGCATGTTCAGAGATGTTATTGCACACTTCTGAAGCAAGTGGGACTTGAACCCGGGCTTTCCAGTCCAGGAGTTCCATAAAATGCAACTGTAGATAGCCTGGAATTGACCATTCAGACCAAAGGAACTGTTCTGTAATCCCTCATATGAAAAGAACCAAGAAAAAAAACATGTCTCTGAGCAATCTCTGTTTGAGGTCAGTCTTGTTCTAAGTTTCTAATATGCTCCTTCCTCACTTCACCTAATGGTCCTCACTTCACCGACTCATTATAAAAAATAACTCTTCCATGTTGTTCAGTCTCTGACTCTAAGTTGAGCAGTGTGTTGGAATTATTGATGTATGTCTCCTTATTCATTGTCTTGTTTAAGGAGAGTTTAAAGTCTGTGTCTCTCTCCTTCCCTTGCTCTTTTATCACACTCCTTCATTGAGCAGTTGAAGGAACTATATACTGTCCTCACTCGCATCTAGTATGGATTCATTGCATTGCAGCGTTGGCAACTTTCCTCTGAAGAACTCATCACATCCAAGATAAGTAGTAGTACCCAAGTTAGCATCTCCTGACATTCAATAACTCAATCTTCCAGTCTCACTGATGCGCAGAGGGAAATTTCTTAGCCTTTTATTCTATGGTACCTTTGCCACAACGTCTCCTCATCTTACAGCCTTCAACTGTGGCTCAGGGACTTTGTCAAACTGCCTTCCATGTGCTTCTGAAACTCACTGAGATTAGACCTAGGGAAGAGTTCTCTGTCAGAATGAATGGAGTTTGTATGATGTTCCAACATCAAGTATTCCTGGGTAAATTTTTCATTAACTTGATTGTTTGTAAAGTTCCATAGTCTACCAGATCAAAAGGCTGTTCTTTCATTACAGACAGGCCTCTGGTGATGGTTTAACCTGAGGGTCACTACGCTTCTGGTGAGAGGCAAAATTGAGAAATAGATTCATAGAATCCCTACAGCGCAGAAAGAGGCCATTCAGCCCATTGAGTCTGCATTGGCCTTCAGAAGAGCAGACACAGTGAGAACATACAAACTCTATACAGACAGTTGGCCAAGGTTGGAAACTAACATCGGTCCCTGGCACTGAGGCAACTGCTGACATGCCTCCCATGAGAGACCTCTGGTGGTGATTTAACTTAAGGAATACCATGCCTCAAGCACGGGGAAAGGTTGAGAAGGAGAGTCCTTTGTGATAAACTCAGTCGATGTGGAAACTGATTCCAAACTGTTGACTTGCAAACTGTTCCAAACCAGCTGTCCAGCCAACTGAGCTAGATGTAGCCTGTTAGAGCATAAGTCATAGTAACAGTGGTAGGTCATTCAGTCCAACGAGTCTGCTCAGCCATTCAATGAGATCAGGGCTGATCTGATCATCTAAGCTTAAAAAGGTAGTGGTCCCATTTCAAAGAATTGAATGTAAGCAATAGTGTCTTATCACCCATTCTGTAGTCTCACCATTGTGCAAAAGGAAACAAGCTAGGATTCAATGTTCACTCAGTGGGAGGGGGCCCACTTAATTTTGACTTCGCTTTGGAAGAAATCTTGCTCTTGAAACTTGCCTTACCACTGATGATCCCTTCTTCCTCTTACAGGAGTTTACAGGATTTGTAAATGCAATTGCTGTGGAGTCTCTTTTGTGCAAATGATTTGAAACTGTTCAAGATAATATCACACACAAACTAAACAGACCAGCTGGATTGGGATTCCAGTTACAGCAATGAGTTGTCAATCCTTGACCCATTGCCCCACCCAGCTTTGATTAAATTTCGATATCAACTTGCAGTCAGTGCTCTTAGGAAAATTAAATATCACATGTAATTGAACATTGCATTATAAAGTAAAATTTGATAAGCCACATAAGGAAATAGTAGGTAAATGGCCAAAAAAACTCTTGGTCAAAGATGTAGATTTAAAGCCGGTCTTAAAAAAAGGAAAGAATGACAGTGGAAATTCCAGAGCTTAGATCCTTGACATCTACATGCACTGCTGTTAATAATAGTTAGGAAGATTGGGATCCTCAAGAACTAGATGATGGTGGCTAACTCTGGCCTCAAGGTTTGGAGGAAATCGGGCATTAGGACCAGGATTATGTCAACTGAATATCGATCTTAGCACTGTAACTGGAACTCTGTGCTACTTCTATTTTCTCTCATTTTTTTGTTTCCCACACACTAAGTGCCAGCAGAGTGCATCTAAAGCATGGCTAATTTAACAACAGGGCAAGGTTTTCTTTGAAACCTATCATGGAGTCATAGAGATATATAGCATGGAAACAGACCCTTCAGTCCAACTCGTCCATGCTGACCAGATATCCCAACCTAATCTAGTCCCGTTTGCCAGCACTTAGCCCATATCCCTCTAAACCTTTCCTATTTATATATTTATCCAGATGTTTTTAAATATTGTAATTGTATCAGCCTCCACCACATCCTCTGGCAGCTCATTCCACACACACACCATCCTCTGCCCCTTAGGTCCCTTTTATATCTTTCCTGTCTCACCCTAAATCTATGCCCTCTAGTTCTGGACTCCCCCACCCCAGGGAAAAGACTTTGTCTATCTTATCCATGCCCCTCATGATTTTATAAGCCTCTATAAGGTCACCCCTCAGCCTCTGATGCTTCAGGGAAAACAGCCCCAGCCTAATCAGCCTCTCCCTATAGCTCAAATCCTCCAACTGTGGCAACATCCTTGTAAATCTTTTCTGAACCAATTCGAGTTTCATAACATCCTTTCGATAGCTGTCAGTAGACCATGCTGCCTCAACAGACAACCTATTAGAATCTCCTGGCCAAACAGGGAGCCTCTGCATCTTGGTGGTCACTTTCCTACTTAATAATATCACCATCACTATCAGCATAACAATGGGAACCAAAAATGTTTTCCAAAATTAAATTTTGCCAGTAAATATTTCACATTGACTTTACCTTTATTTTTGTGTATTGTCCTAACCTGTGAAACTTAGTCAGAGAGTTAAATATATTAGGAGAAAGTGAGGTCTGCAGATGCTGGAGATCAGAGCTGGAAATGTGTTGCTGGAAAAGCGCAGCAGGTCAGGCAGCATCCAGGGAACAGGAGAATCGACGTTTCGGGCATATAGTTAAATATATTAGCACATCACATAGTTGACAATCCTTGGTTACATGGGAGTATGGGGCGTTTCCTTTATTATGAAAGCTACACTGGTTTTGTTTCTGTTGTTCAGTGTGTTCATGTTAGTGTCCAGGATTGTGTTTGTAACTCTGTGGGACATGGATGAACTTGCAAGCTCAGCTGGCTCTCCCTCTTTATTCCTGATGAAGGGCTTTTTGCCTGAAACGTCGATTTTGCTGCTCGTCGGATGCTGCCTGAATTGCTGTGCTCTTCCAGCACCACTGATCCAGAATCTGGTTTCCAGCATCTGCAGTCATTGTTTTTATCTCCCTCTTTTATACCAATAAAAGGACATTGTCCGAGAACAATCTCCAGTAAGGAAATTGAAATGTTACGGATGAATGTAGTGTGCCAAGGCATACAAGGCTATGGACCAAGTTCAGGAAAATGGTATTAGAATAGTTAAATGGTTGTTTTGATTAGTGTAGGCTCCATCAGCTAAAGAGCCTTTTTCTGTGCTACAAACCTCTGATTCCAGAACTCAAAGCTCTTACAAGGACTGTGCCAGCCAGCATCCAAGGAGGACATGCATGTCTTCTCTCTCTCCACTCTTTTTCCAGCTATCTAAAATGCCCCTCCCCAATTACATTGCAACAGCAGATCCTTCCCACTTCAAAAATCCTCCTCACCCCTGACTCTTGATGGTTCTCAGCCTTAATCCAAGCATGCATTCCTCTGCTTTCCTCTCTGTGCCTTAGAATCAAAAGAAGGAAACCTTGCGTTCAGTTGCACAAAGCAGACCTTCAAATGATCATGACACAAGATTCTCCTGCATCTTTTATCTTAAATGCAGGATATTATTTTTAACAAGATTTTACTAATGAGTATTCATGGTTTACAAATGCGTTACAAGAAGCAATTTGCCATAGCCAGCGAAGTTCTACATCCCACTAATTTTATTCTGCATCTCAACCTGTCATCAGGAAGTTTAAATTTTCCATCTTGCCTATTTAAATCACCCCACAGTCATATTTTCTGACCTTGTAAGCTCCATGAAATATCCCTTAGTATGTAAGGGATATCAAAAGGATAAGAATGTTAAAATTGCGAGGTTGGTTAGTTAGGTATTAAGTAGTAAATCGGCAAACACATGTGGTCATGGAACAGGTCTTGATACAAGTAAGGACACAGGCAGCAGTTTTGAATAATCTCAAGTTTATGAAGGGTAAATTGTTGGTCAGGAGTGGGCTTGGAATAGTCAAATTTAAAAGTAATAAAGGCATAAAGTAGGGTTTTGCAGTAATTTTGTAGTCAAAATGACATAATAGGACTGGTTTTGCTCATAATTCAGTGAGAAGGATGCTGTTCGTAATAGGAACATGGTATGTAACAAGAATGGAAACAGTTCACTTCAATCACTTCAGTGTTTGTTTGGAGAAAATTTCTTTTCATCCAGTGATGTATCTTGGATAAGCGGTTTGATGGTTTAAGAAACATTGGAGTTCAGGGGTATTCAGGGTTTCACTGGAAATATACATGAAAATGTACTTTCAGAATCAACTTATTCATTTCTATTCAACATAGAAAAGAATTTCAGAAATTATCTAAGGTTTTCTAAAATTGTTTTTTATTTCCACAGAGGACTGTGTCTCAAAAACAAGACTGGAAATGCAAATCAAAATGAACCCAAAATGCCATGGCCGGTTCCCAGCGAGAGCAAACGGGGCAAAAAATCACAAGCAGAGGTCTGTAGACTGGGAGAGAAGTGCCAAACTCCCTACTGCATAACGCCACATAGGTGCAGCCTGCCTGGCATTGTGCATCAGGGCATGCAGAGATGGGATAGTCCAGGATTTTTTGCCCCCCTCCCAGCTTCAAGATGGCTTCAGCAGAGGATCAACAGCATGCCAAAATGACAGGTGGTGAAAATTATGTTGCCTCAGCTTGTATGTAAAAGGAGGATCTAGAATAAACCAGCTTTTAAAATCAGCCAGAGTTCCTTCAGGGAGGAGTTTGTTTTTTTTGGGAGGGAGGGGAGGGTGGGATGGGGCTGGGAAGATTATTGTGCATAGCACAAGAGACTTTCTTAATGATTTCTAAAATGAAAATCATATTTAGTGTTCATGATTAATGGACAAATGACAGAAGGGGTTATGAAACCTCAGCTGTGTCTCAACTTAAAAAAAAAAATTAGGAAGAGCATTGATAAAAGAAATGGAGCCATGGATCTCTGGGATGTGGAGTTGTGGATCTGAGCCCAACCTTGCGTGAGGAGGGTGTGGATGAGTTTCCATTGGTTGTGAAGATATTGACTGAGACCAAGTAGCAGGTCAATAAAAACAAAAAAAGTGTGAAGGGGTGGGTGGGCAGTGGCTGTTTACATAAGCGTACATGGACAGCACTGTTGAGCTGGGTGTGAAGGATGGGAGTCCTGGGAGTTGGCGGGTAGAAGGTAATTCATTGGGAAGTGAGTGCGCGAGTGCTGTTCCGTCTGGTGTTGTAACCATCTCGAGAACAATTAAAAAAAAATAAACAATAGTAAATGTGTTTGGCTGTTTTATAGTGAAATTCTAGCACATAGAGTTTATAATGAAGAAAAACGCCATTCAACTCAACTGCTGTGGTGGTATTTTTACTTCACATGAATCGACCTATCAGCATGTCCATCTCTTCCTTTTTCTCTTATGTACTTTCCTACCTTCCCCTTAATGAATCTGTTATTTGCCTAAATTATTCCATGTGAGAGCAAGTTCCACATTCTCACCATTCTCTAGCTAAAGATATTAAAAAGCTTTTTAATGTGACCTTGCAACTCCTAACTCGGCCTGGCTGTTGTAGCATCAATGTCAAACTCCAGGGTTCATTGCAAGCTATGCCAGTTTCTTCACTTTGTTGAATTAGAGTTGAAAAATCCTCCTCCCCTTAGTGTGTAGCAGCCTATGGGAGAAAGCAAAAAGCTCATTTCGGACTGTGATGAGCAGATACTCTTTGAAAGAGCACTTCATTTATTTCTGCAGTGCACTGCAGAATATGCTCATGAGTCACTGAATTGGCCTTCCTGAAATAAGAAACGTGATTCATTTGACGCTTCATTACGATTTAGGAATTTCACTTGGTGATTTTTAATATTGTTAGTATTAAGCTTACTCTTCAGAAATGTTAATGTTAAGCCTTTTTAAATGAAAAAAGTGAAATAAACTTAAGGTTTGGTGTGTTTAAAATAATTGACATTTCTTGACTTTGTAATAATGTAAGTCCTGAGAGAAAGTTGGACTCCTTTGGAAAGGGAGAAACTTTTGTGAGGTTCTCTCTGGTTGTTGCAAAAAGTCAATTAATGTGAATTCACCTCTGGGATTTTGAATCAAGCCAATTCAGATTGATGGGAGGTAAGATATCTATCTGCTGGTTGTAATGTTTGAATGTGTAAACATTTTCTTATTAACCTGTTCAGAGATGTTATTACACACGTTGGAGCAAGTGAGACTTGAACCTCAGGCCTCCTGGTCCAAAGGTAAAGAGCAGTAAGTGTCACAAGGGTGTAAAGATTGTGTGGATGATGAATTAGGGATAATCCAAATCCAGTTCCTCATAGAGGCACAGTCTGATACAATGAATCTGAGCTGCAGTGAGAAAACCGGGGTGGTCTGTGTTTGGCAGGAAAAGTTCTTGTGCAGCAGGTAAATAAAAATGTGATTAAGAAGAAACACAAAATGCTGGAAATGCTTAACAGGGCAGCATCTCTGTAGACATAAGTTATTTCACATCTGTAACCCCCGAACTGGAAAGTGTTACAAATTTAACAGCATTTAAGCAATCAAAGATGCTGATAAGAAAGATTTAAATGACAAAGGTATGAGGTGCAAGGAAAACAAAGTGCTAATGAAACAGAAAAACCCACAGGAGTTAAGGTCAGAAGCAGCATTGTCAGCACATGCCAGAAAAACAATAGGAATAATGATTATGATCTGAAATTATTGAACTCAATGTCTGAAAGGCTGTAAAATGCTGGATTGAAAGGTGACATTCCTTTTCAAGCATAATTCAAATAGGGTAGGAACAGAGGATAGAGAATTAAAATGGCAAATGAAACTTTAGAAACTAAGGGCTGCACTTGGGATCTGATTGCAGGAATGTGGACTTGATTTGTATTTATAAAATTTCCTATTTTCCACTGCCATTTCTTGATGGGGTTTAAGTTCTACAAAATATGAGTCCTTTGCTCAAACTCAGGTTCATTCTCTTGGATCTTAAGCAATGACTTTTATGTGGAAGGTAGAGGTCTACCTATTTGATATCAGGGACCGTCATATTCAAGTCAGGGTCTGAGCCCTCTTAAAATTGCACGTCTGACTGAGCTGAATGAATCAAGCCCTTAGCTCGATGTTCCCAAGAACCTGTTGTTATACATTGCTGCTTGTCTAGCTGCATAAGACCAGGACTGTAACCTTCCTAAGTCAATAGGCTCATAACTACATTTAACACTTGAAATGCATCACTGTAAGGGATGGTTAATTTTAGAGGAATGACAGGCAGACCTGATCATCTGTTAACAGTGGCATGGTGGTTCAGTGGTTACCTCTGCTCCCTCACAATGCTAGGGACCCAGGTTCAATTCCAGCTTCGGGCGACACACTGTGGAGTTTGCACATTCTCTCAGTATCTGTGAGGGTTTCCCCCTATGGTCTAAAGATATGCAGGTTGGGTGGCTTAGCCATGCTAAATTGCCCATGGTGTCCAGGGATGTGTAGGTTAGGTGGATTAACTGTGGGAAATGCACGGTTACCTGGATAGGGAAAGAGTGGGAGAGTCTGGGTGGGATGCTCTTCAGAGAATTGGTATGGACTTGTTGGGCCGAATGGCCTGTTTCCTCAGTGTAGGGAGTCTATGAATTCTATGATCCAGAAGATTACCTCTTATACTCATGCAGCAGTGTAACCAGGGATCTTCTGACCATGCAGATCATTGTTTCTGTAGAACCTTTTTTTTTCTGGAACTGATATTTTATTTTTTCAGAATCAAAGCTGTATGATTCTAAATGCTAAAGAACTGGTTATTTTGAATCTTATAATGGTAAACTAGGATGTGTGTACAATTTAGGATTTTTTTTACATGTAGGTTTTAGAGACATGTTCTGTTCATCAAATTTAAAAATCAAACTTCTTACAGGGACTTTCCAACAGCCATTTGACTATCAACCTGTTTTACGAGATGACCTGAGATGGCTTAAAAATTGTGGTGTGAATTTAAAAATGGGATTAGGGCACAGGGTGCAGACTCCCATGGCTGTAGTAATTGGCTTTATATTTTTTAAAAAATGAATGCATGGGATATCCGTTTCTACCCGACTGCGCCATTGTGCCCTCAGCTTTTGAAGCATGATGCTGTGATTCGTTCCATGACTCTTCCTGCCACTCATACGCTCTCAAATCCTGTCTTTTCACCCTCCTACTCTCCTCTCCTTCTGATTTCTTACCTAGTATCTCTGCAAACCAATTTAAAAAATGAATAAATGGAAGCAGCTGTTTAGGCTCCTGGTTATAATCTCGAATTGTGAAAATCTTTAATAAGATATTTCTAAACAACTTGTTTAGATATGACACATTTAGAGCAAGGGGGGTTCTTGAACCCAGGCGTCCCGATTCAGATAGGGACACTACCACTGCACTGTAAGAGCCCTTATCAGTCTTTAATTGTATATTTGTCTCAATCCATTCATAATGTGCAGGTGATAAGTACAATATTTTGACTTTTATTTTCCCCAATTGCAACCTTTCATTGGTATTCTCATGCGTCTTTTCTGTCAAATTTCTACATTTTTACAATACTTCAGACAGCAAGTGATTTGGAATCATAACCAGAAATTACATAAACTCAATCTGTATCTGTAAAACCTCTTGTTTTGGGACGGATGAACTTGTGGGTTAATAAGGGATGACTGACCTCCCTCTTCTCCCCCCCCCCCCCAACAGCATTACAATAATTATGTATTATCAAAAATGATAACACAGCACTTGTTTTTATAGGTCAATATATCAGTAAATGGGGTACAAGTATTTGGTTGGCAACTAGACTGTCACATTCCTGCCTTGTCTGTAAGATCATTGTCAAAAGTTTTAATCACTGATCAGACCTGAAATACAAGAGGTGCCCGTTGCTGTGGAAACAAGTCTAATTCAATGCCTAAGGCAATGCTGAGGCCCTCCTCCCTGACTGGTTAAATATTTTATCAAGTTCAGACAATATTTATTTAGCATCTTGAAAGTTCACTATTGCCCATCTGTAAGATGATAATCTTTCGTGTCATTCTACCCACCCCAAAAGTTCCTATTAGTATTATGCAACTCTGTTCAGGTACCATCGACCCAACTACTGCAGTAACAGAGAACAAATCAGCTAATCCAATAGTTTAAATTCCCTATTGGAAGGGTTAATTTAAAACTGTTTCCACATGTTGTAAAGTATTGAACGTTCCACACTAAAATTAGACATCAATGGTTCAAACACATGTCAGCTGCGGAAATGTTTGAGAATATGTTTATGCACAATGCTCAACCCTTGGTATTATGGGTCACACTCTGCACAGTATCAAAGCCTGCTGAAGAGTAACTAGATTAGAATGTGTCACACTGCAGTTTCACCCTGAATTACAATTTTTACTCCAGAATCTTCCGCACAGAAGAGCAATACAGGTCAGAACAAAACCTCATTTCTTTCTCTCTCTTTTATAGTAGCTGTGTGACACTATGACTCTAGTCTCTGAAAAGAGGAAGGAAAAGAGACCTGATGTTGCAGAACAGTGATTTTAGAAAAAGAGGAAGTTAAGAATTCCCCTAATGCAAAAAAAACTTCTGAATCAACATTACAACAGAAAACAGTTAAGTAATTAGATATTGTAACAAGAAGGACAACTACAAATATGTTGCCTTCTGGAACAATGTACCTAGAGGTATGTCCCAGGTTTAGAGGGAAAATGAACAGTTTAGATTTCATTATTTGGGGAATGTATAACATAACTGTCTCAGTCATGATCTAATTGAATGATGGAACAGGCTGAAGGGGGGAGAATACCTTTGTGCTATTCTGATGAAAAAGGGAGCTGCCAGTGAAAACAGAAATCCACAGATACATGGGATACTGTAGTATGGAGATTTCTGAAGTTATGTGAAGAGACTAGAGAAATGTGGTTGTTTTCCTTTGACAGCAAAACAAATAGGAGATCTGATAGAGTTCAAAAGCATTGGGGATGGCATGGTGGCTCAGTGGTTGGCATTGCTCCCTCACAGCACCAGGAACCCTGATTTGATTTCACTCTCGAGCGACTGTGTGCAGTTTGCATATTCTCCCTGCATCTGTGCGGGTTTCCTCCAGTCCCCCAGTTTCCTTCTGCCCTCCAAAGATGTGCAGGTTAGGTGGATTTTCCATGCTCAATTGCCCATAGTGTCCAGGGTGTGTGAATTAGCCATGGGAAATATAGGGCTACAGAGATGGGGTAGGTCTGGTGTGGATTTAATAGGCCAAATGATATACTTCCACACTATAGGAATGCTATGATTTTATTAAAGTGCATATTATTCCTGAACTTCCATATATAAAAGCATAGAATTTATGCAAAAACCTGTATAAAATCACTGGTTGTTCAGCTGGAATATTGTGTTCCATTCTTGGCACCAAATTTCATGAAGATGTCAAAAGAAATGGTGTAGAAAAGATTTGTAGAATGGAACATGGATTAGGAAGCTGCAACTATTTGTACTGTACATGGTGAAATCTGTACAGAATGATAACTAGTACAGTATTTGGTGCAGTTCTATGGAGTAATAGACCTGTACTGACCAATTCTTCACCTGTTATACAACAACAGATTTGTACTCATCAGTACTGTCACCCAATGTTACTCAGTGACTGACCTTTATTCACCAGTACTGTACTCTGGTGTTATATAACTCCAAAGTGCTCTCTCCAGCCACATCTCATGATTGGAAGCATCATGACTGTTGAAACTGCAAGTGAGTTTCATTAGTCAGGTTATGCCACTAACACTACCCATTAACTCAGTTTTGCTCCGCAGAACAGGTGGCTGGGGTGAGGTCATACTGAATTCTTCAGCTCCAATTTAATGTACATTCACCTTAATGACATAAATAACCCTGAAGTGCTAGATTTCCCAACAAATCAATCCAGAAAGGAAGTTATAAAAATGCTTTTTTAAAAAAAAACGCAAAGTTTATACTGCAGAAGCATGTAATTCAAAATCTGAAGAGTGAGGGGGATAAGTACCCTGGTGGACACACACAGAAATGGATGGTTCCTGATTCTATTGTTACCACTGCTGCAGCTTTTCTAATCCAAACCAATGTAGCAACATGGTAGTAGGGAATCTCCTCAAACCTTTTAAAAGATCGCAATAAGTAAACATAGTGAGACATGATTTCCAAATCAGAGGTGCTAAATCATTGACAGGTGCTTTTTATTACAATTAGGATTAAGAATGAGTTGCCTCAGAATAGTTGCTATGGCGTCCATTGTGTTGCAATCTGATAGAAGCAAGATGAAGCGGCCCTTAATCCTTTAAAGAGAAGGTAATAATAAAAAGTCAAATGCATAAATCAATGATGAAGGAATAAGAGGTGCTTGTTTGCCCTATACACTCCCACTTAGAGTTCCAGCATTTAGGACCAAAAACCTCTGAGCTCCAACTCCTAGTTTTCGTTTTAAAACATGTCAGCAGCAAATTTAGAACGACAGCCCAAGAACCATTGGCAGCATTCTGGAATACATCCTCTTCTTAGGTACTTTGCAACCTCATTGTAGATTGGCAGGCTGCACTGGCCACTGTCCCTGGCCTTGCTGGGACTGAAGTAATCGATGAAGTTCTTTAAACTGAAACACCACGTTGTCCTTAAGGTCTGGGTTTGAGATTTGCAGGCAGATACTCCCACTATCGAATGACAACTCCCCTGAAAACATCTCGAACATCATTCTTGCCACAACTGGAATCACCTGAACCATCATGAAAAGGAAAAGATTAAATGTCAAGTTGCCATATTGCACTTTGTTACTCACATTAAATCTTTATTCCACAGGGAATGGAGTATAAAAATGGGGAAGTCTTGCTAAAATTATAAAAAGCACTAGCCAGATCTCGGCTTGAATACTGTAAATGGTTTTGGTCCACTTATCTAATGAAAGATATATTGGCATTGGAGGCAGCCCAGAGAAAGATCAATTAGGTTGATTTAAGCTATGGAGTGGATTTTCATCGGAGCAGAGATTGAGTAGATTCAGCATACAAACACGAGTTCATAAGAATGAAATTAAGATTGACTTTATGAGGTAAAATTGAAACATACAAGATGGGTACAATTCCAATGTTTAAAAGACATTTGAATGGATACATGAATAGGAAAGGTTTGGAGGGGTATGGGACATGAGCAGGCAGGTGGGACTAGTTTTATTTAGAATTATGTTTGGCATGGACTGGTTGGACCAAAGAGTTTGTTTCTATGCCATATCATTCGAGGAGGCGTGATGGGGTAGATGGGGAGAGTATTTTATTCACATGTTGGATGTGGGCATTGCAGCTGGGCCAACATTTATTGCCTATCCCCTGGTGAACTGCTTTCTTGAATTACTGCAGTCCACGTGTTGTAAATAGAACCACATGCCCATAGGAAGGAACTCCCGTAAGGGAGTTATTCCTTTTGTGAGAGAGTATAGGACCAGAGGGCATAGGACCAGAGGGCATAAACCCAGAGTAAGTAGTCACTCAATTAAAACAGAGATAAGAAGGATTTTTTTTTCTCAGAATTGAATCTGTGGAATCAGATTAGATTAGATTCCCTACATTCTTTACTACAGAGGGCTGTTGAGGCTAGGACATTGAGTACATCCAAGGCTGAGACAACTTTATAATCATTAAGGAACCAGAGGCTATTGGAACAGGGTAGGGAAGTGCAGGTCAGGATTGTCAGCTCAGCCATGATTTAATTAAATGGTAGAATGGAATTGAGGGGCTGAATGGCCCACTTCTCCTTTATTTTATCATCTTATGGAGTTCACCACCAAAAGGCAGCTTTTGACCAGGATTTCCTTTTATAGTAGGAATCACATTTTTGGCAACAACCAACGTGGCTAACTCAGCAACGCAAGCACTTTTATAAATAACAAACATTTAGCACAAGATCCTTTTCTCTCATGGGAAGGAGAATCCATTCACAGACGTGTATCTAGACATCAGGAAAGGGTGTCCAGACAGTTGTATTCCTCATATGAGAGAGTGTTCACACTGTGTGATCCTCCCCAGGATGGTGTCTATTCAAAGGTGACAGCAGCCATCCAGTCCTCTGCCCTTCTATGTATGGGCCCAGACATGTGAGCAAGCTCCAAAGAATTTATACAGTCACCAGATCAGAGAAGCCAACTACCCACTCTGGCCCATTCCAAGACTGTTACCTGCACCATGATCAACTTTTTTTCCTTGGGTTTGCCATCTGGCCATTCCTCACCAAAGCAGAGCTGGATCTCGTAAAGTGGGGCAACGCTAGTCTGTCCCTTCTGATACATTATCAATTCTGTGAAAGAAAGGAGTATAGTGAATGGAGACAAATATGCATCCTCCCTTTAAAATTCTCATCTTGTTTTCAAATATCCCCATGGCTTCATCCCTCCCCACTTCTGTAACGTCTAGACAGTATTCTTCAGAGATTGCTGTGCTCCTCCAATTCTCTTCCCTTGTGCATCTCCTATTTTAATTGTTCCAACATTGTTCCAGTGTTGGTGTCTGGGCCTTAAGCTCTGGAATCCTCTCCCTAAATATCTTCAAGACACTTTGACATTCAAACCAGAATTTGACATTGAACCAGATAAGGTGATATTGTAGTAGAGAGACACAAACATGGTTAAAGAGATTGTCTGAAAGGAGAAAAGAGGTAGAGAGGTTCAGGGAGGAAATACCAGAGCTAGGGACTAGGAAGTTGAAATTGCAGCTGGCAATCCTGTAGCAAGTAAAATTGGAATGCTTAAGAAACTCTCATAGATATCCCAGAGGACCAGGGAGGAGTCACAGAGAAAACCCCCCATGAAAACGTTAAATTCCAGATGCTGCTTAAATAGAAGGTAATGTCGGTCAGCGAGTGCACAGATTCATTGAAAGATAGATCCTTGGGAGACTCCAGAGGTAAAGATGTAGGAACAAGAAGATAAACCATTGCAAGTGACACTGGCTATGATTAACTCGGTAAAAAACAAGGGCTGCAGATGCTGGAAACCAGATTCTAGATTAGAGTGGTGCTGGAAAAGCACAGCAGTTCAAGCTCCTCGAATGCTGCTTGAACTGCTGTGCTTTTCCAGGACCACTCTAATCTAGAAACTGGCTATGATTAAGTAAATGAGAATGGATCTGGATGAGAACAGTCCCACCCCGTGGACAACAATGGGGAGAGATTTGGAAGTGGATGTTATGACCAACCATATTGAAGGCTGCAGACAGTTCAAGAGGAGGAGGAGAATGAAGCATTGTTTATCTTTATTGTAATCACATACAATATCATTTATGATAAATTATCAATGTCATTGATATATGTTGTTTCAGCACAATGGCTGGTTCCTTATGGACCATATATTTCTGAGTCACAAGGTAAAGGGTTCATGTCCTAATCGAAAATCTTGAGCACAAAATCTGCAGGCACTCCCATATGTAGTTTTGAAATTCCTATGTCAGTTTTCAAATCTTTCCACAGCATTATTACATCCTGGCTCTGTAAATTCTTCCAGCCCCAAAACCCTCCTCGATTTCTACTGTCCATCAGTTTTAGTTTCTGTGCATCTGCAATTTCCTTTGGTCCACCATTACTGGATGTGCATTCAGGTGTCTCATCTTAAAGCTCTGGAATTCTCTTCTGTGATGTTTTCCTATGTTAAAGGTACTATATTAATGCAAGTTATTGCCATCATTCCAATGACGTATTAAATTTACCTGCTGATCCGTTGAGGTGAAAGTAAAAGCAAGTAAAAAATCCATCTCATGGCTCTAATCTCCAGTGTTTGGCCAATACTTATCCCTCAACCACCAAAATCACCAAAGACTATTATCTTGCAAGTGTCATATTGCTGTTTGTGTGACCTTGCCGTGATCAATTTGGTGGTTTCATTTTCTTCCGTACGATTGTGACTACACTTCAAAATACCTACTTCATTGCTGGAAAGCTATCCAAGATATCCAGATATTGTCGAGGTGCTGTATTTCCTGTTGTGTTCGAGAACATTCTTTTGAAACTGGAGCTAAAGCAAGTTGTTTGGATGAATTATAGTTACCTTTACATTGTATTTAATCACATTATATCTGAGCTGGAAATGCTTTACCTAATGAGCACCCAAACTGGGAAATATTCCATTCCCAAATTCACATCCCTGACCTTGCTTCAAACAGACAAAACAAAACAAAAAGGTTAAAAGAAATCGGCCAACTCACCACTGAGGAAGTTCTCCAAACTGAAGAGTTTGATCTTCTTCTCCCTCTCAAGGGGATTGGGTCCTGCTGCTCCAATAGCACAGGGCCCAGACCAGTACACCTTACACTGGCACAGACGGATGGCGTAAATATCCTGCCCATGGATCTCCAGGATGAGACCCCGGTCCATGACATCCAGCAAGTGATTGGTGTAATATCGCTGCTTCTCATGAGAGACTTGATCCGTACTGGGGAAACGGACTTGTTCCAGGGTAATGGGTCCAAAGAGCTCCACTTGGTCTGGGATAGGGCCTAGATCGCCATAGTATAAACGGCAGCCATGAGGGTTGCTGACAGTGATCAACGATCCCATCTGTTTTCCCCGGTATTGGAACTTCACATCCAGGTCAGTCACTGCCCCATAGGAAGAGACAGAACCTTGGTTAGACCATACTCGGTGCATTGTAAATAGTTCTGGTTTCTATAAGGATATAGAGGCAGTGGAGAAGGCGTAAAGAACATTAATGTCACCAGAACTGAGGTCAGATCTATCTGGGAAAAATTGTACAGGCTGGGGCTCTTTCTTGAGAGAAGGCTGATAGTTAACTGATGGAACTTTTTAAGTTTAAGGGAATAGTTTCATAAAGTAGCTGTAGAAATGTTACCACCTAGATGGCAGAGTTTAGTGGTCATAAATATCATGTGGTCACTACTAAATCTAATAGACAATTCAGGAGAACCATCTTTGCCCAAGATTGTAAAAAAAATGTTGAACATATTACCATGAAGAGTAATTAACACAAATAACACAGATGTAATTAAAAGAAAAACTAGACAAACACAGGAAGGAAAAAGGAATGGGAGGAGTCATGGGTGAAACGTAAACACAGGCAGTTGAGACAGAAGACCTGTTTCTTTGCTATGTTTGCTATTGTATGATTAGATTAGACTAGATTACATTACAGTGTGGAAACAGGCCCTTCGGCCCAACAAGTCCACACCGACCTGCCGAAGCGTAACCCACCCATACCCCTACATTTACCCCTTACCTAACACTGCGGGCAATTTAGCATAGCCAATTCACCTGACCTGCACATCTTTGGACTGTGGGAGGAAACCGGAGCACCCGGAGGAAACCCACGCAGACATGGGGAGAATGTGCAAACTCCACACAGTCAGTCGCCTGAGGCGGGAATTGAACCCGGGGCTCCGGCGCTGTGAGGCAGCAGTGCTAACCACTGTGCCACCGTGCCGCCCACCAAATGTAAAAAGGATGACACAGATGGTGCTTATGAGGGCCATGCTACAGTAATTACAGCAACCAAATGTTATGCAGTGTCATCCATGGTTTTGTCAGGAGTACTCCTGTTCTCCAACTCAGAGTAGATTCAAGTCTGACTCCAGATACGAGGATAAAACCTAGGCTAAGACTCCCAGTATAGCTCTGTGGGAAAGCTGCATAGTTAGAGGTGCTGTCTTTCAGCTAAGAAATAAAGAGATTCCATGGCATTATTTCAAAGCACAAACATCAGAATGTGTCTGTCAGTCAAAATCCCCAAAGAAACAGATTATCTAGCCATTTATCTCATTGCAATGTCTGGGAACCTGCTGTGTGCAAATTGACTACTACATTTCCTACATGGGCGGCACGGTGGCACAGTGGTTAGCACTGCTGCCTCACAGCGCCAGAGACACGGGTTCAATTCCCGCCTCAGGCGACTGACTGTGTGGAGTTTGCACGTTCTCCCCGTGTCTGCGTGGATTTCCTCGGGTGCTCCGGTTTCCTCCCACAGTCCAAAGATGTGCAGGTCAGGTGAATTGGCCATGCTAAATTGCCCGTAGTGTTAGGTAAGGTGTAAATGTAGGGGTATTGGTGGGTTGCGCTTCGGCGGGGCGGTGTGGACTTGTTGGGCCGAAGGGCCTGTTTCCACACTGTAAGTAATCTAATCTAATCTAATTACAACACTGATTTCACTATAAAAATACTTTGGACAAGATGATAAAACAAACTAGGTCATTTCTTTAAGATGGAGGAGAGACTAAATACCCCAGAATTTTAATTCCTCCAAGCAAATTACTTATACAAATGTTTAGCAAAGGCAGGATAAAGCTCAACTGTGACACAAACAAACTCTGCATTCCTACACAGCTTTAAGAAGTTCATCTCAAGCCTAATACAATAGGATCGAATTTATGGTGCAGGGACAGGCTATTTGGCTCAACTGGCCTAAGGCAGTATTTATGCTACACATAGACCTCCTTCCACCCTATCAGCATAATCTTTTATTTCTATCCCTACACAGGTTGGACTGTGTGAACCACTAGGTAAAAAGGTAAAAACTAGGTAAAAACTCTAATCTAGACTCTGGTTTCCAGCATCTGCAGCCCTTGTTTTTACCAGTTGATTTTAACCCCACTGCAAATCCTCTTGCAAGGATGCCTGCCTTGAAGAAGTTTTCCTCCTATCTCTACAAGAATCTCAGTGAGTCTCTCTCTCACTGCAACCCCCAGGTCATCTCCTCTGCCATGAAGCTCTTCAACCATGTCCTGAAATAGCATACCTGCCTATCTTTCTTTCCACCTATCCACTCCACCCTCCTCTCTCTGAAACGTCGATTTTCCTGCTCCTCGGGTGCTGCCTGACCTGCTGTGCTTTTCCAGCACCACTCTAATCTAGACTGTGTGAACCACTAGTTCTTTTACCTTCTGGATATTTAGATCCACTTCCTTCAACAGAACTGAATAACAAATGAGATGTATAACAGATAGTCAATGTATAATGCCTATGTAACACTAATGCACAAGTTAAAATTATATTCTAAATGTTCTGAACATCCAATTTATAAAGTCATCTCCTGAATGCAAACTGCCAACATTTCTCAAATCATGCAGGAGGAAGCCAATAAGAAGAAATAGCAACTTACATGGCAGAGAGTTGATAAACATTTCAGACGTGGTCATTGAGGGGAACTGGTCCACTTGCTGTGTTGAGAGTGGATTAAGAGTTCCTTGAGCAATTGGAGTAACATTTGGTTGAATGAGGCCTCCATGAGTAAGGTTGGGCTGAGAGAGTTCACTGTGGTCTAGATTTGCATGGGAAAGATCCCCTTGCGGGAGTGTCGGGTTAGCAAGTCTTCCATTCATGCAGGAATCAGGCACTGTAAGTTCCTGTTTCGACCAGGTCTGTGTTGGGTATGGTGGTAGGCTGATCTTATCTGGTACAAATCAAAGGACAGGAAAAATAAAATGAAAATATTGTTCTGAAAGACAAGATAAAGGGCAGTAGAATACTGGTTCAGGCACTGGCTTTAGTGTTTGCCAGGAAAACACAATGGAATCCCTGCTGACAGAGGGATTAAATGACAGATATATTCCTTGCATAACTGCATGACCTCATTTCCCTCATCTGGGAAGGAGGAGTGTACTGGGGGATAAACTGTGATTGTCATCATTTTCAAGGATCAAGCCAAATCTGACATCCAGATTCCTGAAGTAATTATTCCACTCAAAATTTGGCAGGAGACTCTCTGAAGAACCACTCAGACACTTTAGGGAAGTCCTTACAGTATCACTGAAGGGATCAAACAACATCTCTCCACCACCCCCCCAACCCTGCCCATAAAAGTCCCTGGCCAGTGACAAACTCAGTTGGAGAGCATGCACAAACCTGCCAGTAACTCAACCACTCAATTTGCAAGAACCTCCCACTGACCCCCACTTGTGGCAGAGGCTGCAGAACATGAATTGCAATTATTGACCATCTGAAAACCCATTGAACATGAGTTCCTGATTCTGAGAAATGCCTAAGAAGAAGTAACCTCATTTCATACTAAGTAATTCATTTTGCCATTTCCCCTGCTAAAAACCACAAATGAATAATGAAGTCCACTCTCACCTTCTAAGGTCATTGATGGAAACAAAACTTGGAGCTGTTGCTGCAAAAATAAAAGAAACAGATCAGTCACTGAGTAGAGGTTTGTTAAAACATTGTGAAACATTACTTGTTTAAAAGAAGACCTTGCTGGTTGCACCAGGTTAATAATTAGCAGCACCTCTGGCATCTTTGGGCAGGTGCAGCCTAGGGTGATCTGAGCAACTCTTATCAGCAAGATCCCAGTTTCTATTTCTGATGTGTAAGACTGGTCTCAGGTGGGGTACTAGTGGGGTATACAATTGACCTGTGTCCTTGATCTAGAGAGAGGATCATATAGCTTTATAGGAATAGGAGGAAACCATTTAACCCTCAAGCCTGTTCCAACATTCTATTAGATCATGACTGATCTGTAACTCATCTACCTTTGCTCCACGTCCTTTATATACTTATCAAACGATAACTTATCAATCACATCTTGAAAGCCCTAATTGACTCCCAGCAAATAAAGTTTTAGGGGGAAGTTCTAGACTTCCATTTCCTAACCTCTCCTCTGAATGTCTACATTCTTCAAGTTAGGTCCCATTTCCTGAAGTGACCTACCAGAGCAAATCATTACTCTGTATTTAGACTATTTGATCCCCTGATCATTTGAAACACCTCCTTACCCTCTAACTCAAGGGAATTCAAGGCAATATTTGTCCTAATTATTTCATCCTTTTAGTTCCAACTTTGAGGCCATTTCTGTAGTGGGTTTATCTTCAGTCCCATAGCTGCTTTCTGTCAAATGCAGAAAGGAACTTAATGCCCAAAGGTCTCATATATAGGAAATTCAGTGTTTCAAATTGCAGGACTGGAGTTGATAGAATGTTAGTTCCAGATAGCTGGGCATGCAAATGACAAAACATTACAGCACAGAAGGAGATTCTTTGGCCTTCAAATTTAAGCTGGCACTTTGAGAAACTCGTTAAAATCATTGATAGACTTACCTCTTCCTCGTCGTCCACTTCACAGTCAATAGCCTCTGAAGGAAAGGAAAAAGGCATATCAGATAATAATTAAAGAAAAAATGGATATTCACTGATCCCTGCCATGTGTTTCCAGCATTTACAGTTTGCCTTTCATTTCCACTCCACAGACTTTTTTTCTGTTTTAGTTTTCCGATTCCAGGAAGCCAAATATGGTACAACATTCTCCAGCTAATACACGGATGCTGTAACACTTGCCTATAACACAATGCAAGTGTTAATATAGGGAAATGGCACAGGTTTCTAATCTACAGGAGAACCCAGAGATGTAAAATAAATTTTCTTAAGTTATAATTATGTACTGTTTGCAAGGGTGGTGGAAACACATATTAAATATTATCTTTTCAAAGAAAGTTGATATATATTTGTAAGGAAAGAATATGTAGGCCTATGAGGAAAGAGCATATAAGTGGAACTAAATGGAGAGCTCTTTCAAAAACTCACACAAACTTGATTGGCCGAATGGCCATCACTTGTACAGTAGTTCTAAAATGCAATGGTTGTGTTCTTTTACAACCCCACATTATAGAAAAATTGCGCTTTTGAAACAGTGCATTATATCCAACACATATTTTAAAAGTTTGCGCATTAGAAACAATGTCCCCAATTCGTCAATTACTTTACAGCGAATTCACATTGACGAAACATGCGTTATAGAAGAACGACCTGTAGTGTGTTATGTGACTCAGTGAGAAATTTTCAACAGGGAACACCAACAAGGCTTTTGAAAATATCAGAGCATTGACGTGGGTACAATTATAATGTTTAAAAAACATTTGGTTAAGTATGTGGATAGGAAAAGGTTGGAGGGATATGGGTCAGGAACAGGCAGATGGGAATAGTTTAGTTTGGGATTATGTTTGGCATAGACTGGTTGGATTGAAGGGTCTATGATGTGTAACTCTATGACTCCATATTGTGCATCAGGTCATTCTACAATTGGGATACTGTAATTTGTGATTTGCTGATTGCACAAAACAGGCTAGAGAGATGGAGAGGTGTGGGTTTTAAGGAGGAGGAAATAAAGAGATAGTGAAAATCCCACAGTGATGGAGAGTATCACCCATCTGGCTGAGAGACCCAGAGACAAGGGAAAGGCATCTGAGTAGTCAATGCAGATTTTTTTGTTGCCGAGGTATACCACAGCTTTAGCATTTTTGAAGCTAACTTTTCTGGTTGTTGTATCAGTCACTATCTTGTAGAGACTGGCCACATTACCTCGATAAATATATATGTATGGGATGGAGGCTATTTTTCGCATTAGAAACCAACAATCTCCCCAGGGCAATGTCCAAATGCCCTGATAATTAGAGGATTGTTCCTTTTTCTATACCCTCAGCTCATACAGTGATGAATTACTCAGCTTGCTTCCAAACAGCTGTCCTGAATTTTTTTCTTTTGATTTATTCTTGGATTTCTTTTTTAAAAATAATTCACAGGATGAAGGATGATTTATAGCCCAAAGGGCAGTTTGGAGTCAACCACATTATGGTCAGGAGTCACATATAAGCTAGATCAGAAACAGGCAGTTCCTTCCCTAAAGGACATTAGTGAGCCAGATGGGTTTTTCCCAACAATGCTTCAGGTTAATTTAGTTTCACTGAATTCCAGATTTTACTGAATTCAAATCCCACCACCGGCCAGAATTTGAACTTGGGCCTGCAGAACATTAACTGGGTCTCTGGATTTACACCACACGCTGCGTCTGAAAGGCTAAGAGAATTATGGAAGACCCCACACACCCCTCGCTCAAATTCTTCTCCCTCCAGTCATCTGGCAGAAGACACTGGAGCACTAGGTCTCTCACAGCCAGACTGTGCGATAGTTTCTTCCCTCAAGCCGTCAGGCTTCTTAATGCTGTCTGATCGGACTCTTTTTAATCTGAAATTCTTTGCACGACTTCGAATTAATGCAAGAACAATGTCTATTAATTATCATTCTCTTATTACACTGCCATTTGTGAGTTTTGCACTTCTGTGCACTTTATGCCACCCTTTGTATGATCGACTAGTTTGTGCTGTCCATGTAGCACCTTGGTTCTGGAGGAACTTCTGTCTTGTTTTTACTGTATCAGTTGTATATGGTAGAAATGACAAATAGAAGTTACTCTACTCTGTCTCTAACAGAAGAAAGTGAGGACTGCAGATGCTGGAGATCAGAGCTAAAAAATGTGTTGCTGGAAAAGCGCAGCAGGTCAGGCAGCATCCAAGGAGCAGGAGAATCGACGCTTCGGGCATTAGCCCTTCCTCAGGAATGAGGAAGGTGTGCCAAGCAGGCTAAGATAAAAGGTAGAGAGGAGGGACTTGGGGGAGGGGCGTTGGGAATGCGATAGGTGGAAAGAGGTTAAGGTGAGGGTGATAGGCCGGAGAGG